>NW_010972931.1:7828433-7828636 GCF_000737465.1 Haliaeetus leucocephalus
GCCGCCATGGGCAAGAAGCAGAAGAATAAGAGCGAGGACAGGTAGGGCGGCAGCGACCTCGCTCCCCCTTCTCCTCGGTCCCCTCCTCATCCCCATCCCGGGCCGCTGACAGTCAGCGGCGAGCGCCGGTGCCGCGGCGCTGAGTCAGGCCCTGCCGCGGCTCCGCGGCCTCGTCGGAGGCGGCGGCGGGGCGGGCCCGGCCC
>NW_010972931.1:7828990-7830460 GCF_000737465.1 Haliaeetus leucocephalus
CTTGGGCCCAGGCCCGGAGCCCGGAGGGGGAGGGCCGGCCGGCCCGCCGCCGGGGACACGGCTGCTCTCGGGGATTGCAGCCACCGGCTTCTTGAAATCGGCTTTGCTTCCACCCGTTTGGCCCTCAGGCAGCCCTGGAAAACGTCTAAGTGATGCCCCAAATCCGTCGCTTCCCTCCAGTCCTCCTGCCTCCCCAGAGGGCAGCACAGAGGCCCAGAACTCCTGTCAGGATCATAGCCCGTTTGGCCACAAAAACCGACCCAATACCCAAAATGGTATTTTTTGGAAAAAAGCTTTGGAAAGCTTTTGTCTGGAGGTAAACGGGACAGCTAGGTCAAAGTGGGGGAATGGAGAGGATAAAGGGAAAGCTTTTAGGGTGCATCATGGCAGCGCAGCGACCAGGCGGTAATCAAGGCATGGGGCACATCATCGGTCGCTGCCCGGTTGCCTCGCTCTTCCTGCTCCATGCATGCAAGCTGTGCTCCCCCAGCCGGGCTCTGCTGGTCCTTTATCCCCAGCACCCCGTGGGGCGCAGGAGGTGAAGTGCGAACAACAAAAGTCCAGCACCTTGAGCCCGTGGCGAGTGCCCTCCCGCCAAAACGGGGGGTCCGAGGCGGCAGGGTTGGGTTTACAGCTCACAGGCAACCATCAAACGAGGTTCCCCTGCAGGGAGTCAGCAACATTAAAAGTATGGCACACCCTTCCCTCCTCGCCAGATTTCCTCAGCGTACAAAGCTTTTCCTCCCTTTCCCGTCCAAGAGGCCTTGCACCACGAGAGCCGAACCGCTGCTGCGCTCTCTCACAGCAGAGCCTGGACACTGCTCCTGCGGGGCAGGAGAAGGCGGCCGACGCTCACAGAAACATGGCACGGACGTCAGACAGCAAACACTGTGTGTTATGGCAGAGGGGCTCTCGGGTGCAACCCAGTGTCCCTCCTGGGCATATTTCTCAAGAGCAAAGCAGGATGGAGCAGGAAAAACAGCATTCACAGACATCAAACTATTTAACGTGCTTTGAGATCTGCACGTTTTCTGTTGTTGTTATCACCCCGTTACAGTAATTCCTTCTGTGGACAGAGCAAGCCTCACGGTTGTCTTCACCTTTCAGCCTCAGGATCACCACCTCCATCTTGCTTCACTCCCTAAAGCCCTCACTTCCTACTTCTGCCTTTACACAGCTACAATTCCTTATCAGCCTCTCCCACCCAGCCTCCCAGCAGACTGCAGATGAGGCCAAGAGTTATCTTCCCTCCCCACCTTCCTCATCAGCATGCTTCAGTACCGGGGAGTCAGGTTTCCAGGAAACAAGAAAGCAGAACACTTGGTTTTTTGAAAACACACTTTAATATCCCATTATTTCAATCTGTGGATCTTCTAGCGCGCTTGCAAGAAGAGCAAAGAGACGACAAGCCCCGGCTGCTCCAACACAGCCGTCTTCTCACCGAGACTGCCGGAGCGGAGCGGTCCGGCC
>NW_010972931.1:7831026-7889903 GCF_000737465.1 Haliaeetus leucocephalus
CCCCGCGGCGGGCGGTCTGCGGTGGGTGGCGTCGGCCGGGCCCCCCAGCGCCTCCTCGCTGGGGGAGCGGGCAGGACCGCGGCCCTGTCAGCGGTGCCGAGTCCCCCGGGGAGCGGGGCCTTGAGCGCAGGCCCCCCGCTGCGTACGAAACGCTTGTCGGCACCCGGGCTTCCGCGGCCTGGGGAGCCGGGAGCCTTCTGGGGGCCTCGGGCTGTAGCGGAGAGTGGCTGGGGGTGGTATTCCGGTTTCCTTCCTGTTTGCTTGGAAGACAAGCCTCCCTTTGGCCCGGCTGAGCAGAGTTCCCTCCCTCTCCTGAAGACCTAGTGGCCTGTGATCTGCGTTAGCCAAGTTTCTATTTCCTCTGGAAATACAAGAAAGGGCGATAGGAAACACTAGCGGAGAGGCTTTGTAGTTACCAGCTTTGGGGAGAGGGAGTGAAGGTGCTGCAGGTCAGAGCAAGTGTGGCTGTGACACGTGTGGAGTGTGGCAGCAGGCTTAGCACTGCTGGTGTTGCATTACACTTGGAGCGCTGCTGTGATGCTGGTACTTTGCCCGTTGCTACTTAAAACGCTTTCTTGCCTCTGCATGCAAGGTGTTTACACAGCCAGTGGCACTGGTAGTTTGGCTATCTTGAAATACAGCCAGGAGTACTCTGGAACCCAAACTCAGCACATCACATCCGTGGCCTGCAGGTTGAGAATCTGATGAGGGTGACTGTGCACTGTCCCTGTTTCAAAACTGTCACTCATTACAGTGATAGTTTTTTGTAGTGTAAGTTTATTGGGGAGAGCAATCAGTTATGTTGCCCCAGCTCTTCATGCACCCCAGTCGTAGTATTTTGTGCCTTTTGAAGTGTTTGGGCAGGGAGAACTTTACAGAAAATGATTTTAGCTGTGTTTCTTCACGTAGCAATTAGGTAGTGGTTGTTGGGGCTTTTTAAATCCTTTCGCTGGCTGCCATAGGGTGGTGTTTGCAATGGCAATTTTCTTGTACTAATTGAAGCAGTGTATTGGCCTAAAGCATTTGCTGTTGAGTACCTTGTCTGTCTTTTAGTTGAGGAGAGAGGAATGTTAATTCAGATTTAAATACATTAATATGCATTAATATGCATCCGGTACTTAAAGTAATTGCATTTAGACTATTGGCAGAAACTTTGACTTAGTTGCTTAGACTTAATCTGAGACATCTTACACCTCCTCCCAGCAGCTTCGAGCTTTCCAATTTCATCTTCTAGTTTCAGAATGTTTATTAAAGGTACATGGCTCTGCCTCAGGATGAGTGTTCCTTTGGAACTGGTGAAATGTCCTGCTTTATATTGACAAGTAATTTGAGGTTCCTGTGCGCTTTCAGCAGCTGCCTTTGGGATTGAGAGAATAGGACTTGACTGGTATCTTTGTTACCATCTGTGTTCGTTGTAGAAGCATTCTCTAAAGGGGGTTGCAATATAGAAAAGAACTATCTACTATTATCTTCAAAGAGCATAGCATTTTGTTTCTTTACAGCGTGAACTGCAAGTAAGAAAGGTCAGGCTTTTAATTAAATGTTGGTATAAACGTTAATTCCATGTGTCACTATTTCCACAGCTCTGAAGAGATCACTTTCTAGTTAAAGATGGCTGCTGATAGCTCTGTTGAAATACTTCAAAAAGTTCTGGAGAATGAAATACTTCAGACTGCCAAGGTTGTGGAAGAACATCTGGATGCTGAAATGCAGAAGTTGGACCAAATGGATGAAGATGAATTGGAATGCCTTAAACAAAGGAGGCTTGAGGCACTAAAAAAGGCCCAGCAGCAGAAACAAGTAATTTCTGTAGTAATATAGATTTTTGATGTGTACAGTGTAACAGACTTTTTGGAAGTCCTAGGGAAATTGTATATGTGAACTAAGTGTTTTGGGGTTGTTTGGGGTTTTTTTTCTTCTTCTTCCTCACCGTTCTGTACTTGCTTTCCTGGATAATTTAAAATGAGTGAGTGTCTGTGTGTGCATGCTTTGTGTTTTTTAACAGGAGGAGAGAACAACCTCTGTGATTATTTACAATAAGGATAGGATAAAGAGTCTCGTACAAAGATTTGAGTGTGTCTGTGTTCACTGAACATTGCTATCTGGAAGCATAAGCCTTGCAGGCAACCTAATCATAAGCCTTCAGGCTCTTTAAGCTTCTGAATTCTGGACACTGTTGCTTATGGCATGTAAGTGATGTGTGCTGTTCGCTTAAGGTATTTTGCAGAAGAATGATACAGGATCTTTCCTTGTTCCTGGGGTGGAATCATTTGTCTCACTCCTTTTAACTCAATTAAATGTTGTCTTTGTATGACTGCTCATTTATTCTTGCAGGAAAGAAATTCTGTTTTGGTCCCTGATACCTCATGCTAAATTGTGGTCTTTATGCTCCCCAAAAAGTCTCTTTGAACATAGTTCTCATCAAAATTTTGGTAACATGTGGTGTGAGACCTGAATTGTAAGTAGGGAAGCCATAGGTTTCTTGGCTTACTCCATCTAAGCAAACCTAAACGAAGAAATAGACTGGGTTGCGGGGAGGTGACTGGGTTGAAAGGAGATGCTGTGGCTGTGGTGGAACCCATAAAAGCTAATGCCATGCTTTGAAACAGGAATGCAGTAAAATGTCATGGCATGGTTGGGATGCTGGAGGACAGGCAGTGTTAGCAGCTTTGATTCTCTAAACAGAGAAGTAGAAAGTGGCACACTATTTCCTTGTTTTCAGAAGTTCGGTTTATATTTGATTCTAGTGTTTTCTTTTTTCAGGAGTCGTAACACTTGGATTTTCTTGGATGTGAACATGTGATAGTTCTCATGCAAAAACTTTTTAATGTTGGTTGATCTTAAGTCACTGTTCTCATGCATTTTCAATGCAAGTTTGAAGTAGAATGCTGCTCAGTAAAAGGAGTATGCTGCCACGCTATTCTGGATTGTGTAGAGGGGAATTAATGCATACCCACTGTTGAAGGATAAGTCCGTTCTTGATTTGCATCATGATGACTTCTTCATGTGCTCATACTTGTATGCATTTTTAATATGTACAATGTTCAGGAAGTTCTTTGTTCCATCCTAATTTAGCTTACAGGATATTTTGGTTTGCTTGGAAACTCTTTTTTCTTTTTTCACTCTGCTGAGACAAAACTGCAACCTCAAGAACAGTGATTTATCTAAATTTCCCCCTGCCCCAGAAACTAAAGGGGGTTTTTGTCAAGTTCTATCATACTGCACTTCTTCTAATCATTTAGCTTAGTCTGTACTTGTTTTAATACACTACAGTTAACTTTCAGTATTGTAGAAGCTGGGCTTTTTTCTTAAGTGCATTTGTTGAAAATCTAGAAGAGTTGCTTTTTCTAAATTGTATTTGCACACTTAATCAGGCAGTTTTGGAAGTTGCCTGTAAATTTTAGCTTGCGAAATTCTGTTTCTTCATACATTTTATGGCTAATGGTATGCATCTGTTTTCTGAATGGTTTTCTGGAAGCCTGGCTCACACTAAGATACTTCCAGTGTGTATTTGGTAGATAAACATCATCTGTTGGAGGTGAGTTAGTAGGCTTTTTTTCTCCCTGATTTTTTCATAGAGGGAAAAACTAGAAGAAATCTATTTTAATACATATAATGACTTGAATCAGTTTTAGACAAGAGTTCTCTGAGGGTACAGAAACATTTTAGAGAGAGTAGCCCAAGCTGTCAATTAGCAGCTTTCAAATGCTGAGAGTTTTCTGTCATTGGTGTTCTCTTTGAACTAGTCTAGTCTTACTGAGAGGCTGTGCTGCAGAAATCTGTGCGGCTCTGTACAAGATTTGTATTTCCAAATAAGTAACGTAGCCTTACTGCTCAACCACGTATCTGTTGTTGAGAAAGGGGCAACCCAAAAGTATTGTCTAGCCTAGTGACATTTGCATATTTTCAAAACAGAACTAAAGGGGGAAAGTAATTTGTTTCTCCTTCTATTACTGCATGAAATGGGTTCCCACTGCAGGCCTCCTCTTTTATTTTTCTTAAAATCTGTAGAGCTTGCATGAGAGGTGTAGGACTAACAAACTCCATACTAATGTTTTCCTTTTATGTTTCCCAAAAGGAGTGGCTTTCAAAAGGACATGGAGAATACAGAGAAATCCCAAGTGAGAGAGACTTTTTCCAAGAAGTCAAAGAAAGTAAAAACGTGGTTTGCCATTTCTATAGAGATACAACGTTCAGGTAGAGTAAATAAGCTATGCTCAAGAAACCTCTTGTTTTTAGATGTCTACAAAACCAGACACATTCTTTTGTTCTTTCAAATCCCATAAATAAATGGGCATTTTTAGAAGTATTCAAATTCCTTCATTTTCCAAATCTTGCTCCCTTCTCAAGACATTTGATTTTTTTTTAATATTTTTTCTCCATTCTAGTTAATCTGAACATGATTTGACAACAATTAATACTCTGTTATATAGTTGACTAGAATATAAATGTATACCTTCTCTGACAATATTTGAGAGTGCTGTGTTTCATTATTGATTTAGTTTGAGGGAGCCAGGTCTGTAAACATAGTGACCATACAGGAGCAGTTTTTCAAAAAGATCACCTTGATTATTCCAGACAGAGATGTTCTGGACAGTTCTGGCAAACAAAAGTAAAAATATAAACAAAAACTTGTCTAAGCATCTTCAGAATTTAACCTTTTACTTTGAAAGGATCTGTGGATACCAATTGCAACTCCTTTCCATTTGTGCCTGTGCCTTTGTGATTATGTCACTTTTTTGGGATGTGAGACACCTAGATCTGAGAATATGTCCTGACTCAGAATAGGAACCTAAAATAAGATCTCCCACTGCCTTGGAAGAATTTCAGAAGTTCTGGGTTCCTCAGTGAGTCTGTCTCAGTGTCTTCTGTTAAAATGCAGTTGCAAGGTAGAGTAGTTCGTTGAAGGGGGAGCCATTTGTCCTGTTTTTTGTTGGTTGGTTGGGGTTTTTTTCCCCCCACAAGGTGTTAGGTTCTCTCTAGCTTATAGAATATAAACAGAAACAGCCTCAATGTGAGAAATTGAAAGAGGTCAAAGCTGGATTATGCAGTGAGGTATCTGCATTCTACATTTTCTAGATTAAATGTTTAAGTCTCAAATATCTGAAGTGGTCATATTTGGCTAGCTTTTACTCAAAGAAGTTGAAAGACTTTCTCTGCAGATAAAGTAGCTTAGAACAGGTTTGGGGGGTTTGGTTCTTGTTTCTTGAACCATCAAAGTCTGTAGACTCAGACAGGAGAAGGAACTTTAGATAAAGTACTTTATAAAATATGTCGTCCTGAGAACCAGCTTAAAGCTAGTATGTCAGGTTTACCAACCACAATATCAAGTTGCTTTCATCCTTGCCCACTCCAGCTTTTTGATCTGCTCGGCTGTCCTCTTGAGTTAAAGGACAGTCACATCGCAGAGTTCATGCAGCTAAGCCAAACTACTTAAAGACGACAATCCAGAAAGTCCAGACTGCAAGTGACAAGTCCACAAATCTCTGCCATCTGACAAGTATTTTGAGCAGTTCATGTTACTGTCCCTTAGCTGCAAAACAATAATTGTATGCTCATTCCTATTCCGTTGCAACAGAAAAGTGAAATATTTTTTGCCTATAGCACTACTGAAGCAGCCTATGCAAATCACTTCCCCCTGGCCCTGTACAGCGAGTTACTGCATCTCAGTTGTGGATGTAGTAACTGAAAAAAACCCAAAATGCTGTAACATGTTGAGAGTACTTTTCTGAAAACGTGAAGTTCATTATAGAGAAATTTTTCCAGCTGACAGGCAGTGAAGCTAGAGCAGGAAGAATAGAAGTCAGAGGGAAATTTCATCAATAAATGCAGGCATCAAGAAATGAGAGGGGTTTTCAGGTGCACATGGGAGTAATTAGGAAGAAATGAGAGAAATGGATGATGTAATTATGCAATAAAGGTGCTCCAGGTTGTTACTCTGTTTTGAAACACAGTTTCTCTTGAAACTAAATTCTTAATTACAAAGGTCATATCTGAGGAATTAACATGACAGAACTAGCCCTTTACTGTTCCTTTTAAACTTTCTTTAAAATACATATTCTTCAGCTTATTGATTCTAACACTTCATATATTTTGGGCTTTTTTCACAGGTGCCAAATAATGGACAAACATTTGACTGTATTGGCCAAAAAGCATGTTGAGACAAAATTCTTGAAATTAAATGCTGAAAAATCTCCTTTCTTGTGCGAGAGACTGCGCATCAAAGTAATTCCCACTCTAGCACTATTAAAAGATGGAAAAACACAAGATTATATTGTGGGCTTTACTGATCTCGGTAACACTGATGACTTCACTACAGAGACCTTAGAATGGAGATTAGGCTGTGCAGCCATAATTAATTACAGGTAATTAATTTTTTGTGATTGTCTTATTTTCAGGTACAGTGCAAGGAGAACATGCTTGCAGACAGGAGAATCTGTAAAAGTTTGTAACTTTGGCTGATATGTTTTATGCTTAAGACACAAGAGTTTAATCGAGTTATTTAATCTGTGTACTTTGAGGGAAAGAAGAGCGTATCTCTGGCAAAGTATTGAGATGTTGTAATGAGCATTACATTGTCCTTTTTATGCAGTCATAAAAATAAACAGAGTTCTTGCTGAGAGGTGTATAGAGGAGCTATGCTGCTTTGATATGGTCTCCGAGTCCTGCATCTAGTGTAATCCTTTCTAAATCAACTATAGATGCTTAGATGTCACAGTGGCAATGCAATAGTTTGAGCGTTTTTAATCCACTTCAGAGAAAACTCAGCAAGTCATCCTTAAACTGCATGTTAGTCCATATTACACACATTAATGTGTTTTTTTTTTCCAGTGAACAGAACAGAAGGTGAAAATAAGTTGCAGAAGTGCAAATAAATTATTTGTGTAGAAGTACAATGTAATCATCATAAATCCCACATTTAAGACTACAGGATAGAAGACAGTAGAAGATAAATGTCACCCTAATAGCCTAACTTGACGGGAGAATCATCTACTGCAACTTTCTGCTTTGTTTTTCAGTGTGACTAAAACGTCATCTTTATCTTTTTAGGTTAATTTTGCTCTTTTGTTCTGAATGTCTTTGGCCTTTTATTTTTTAAACTTTATTATCTGAATTTATTTCAGTGTCTAATTTCCAAATTTTGGCAAGAGTATTGTTGTATCTTAAAGGCAAAGAAACTATTGTTCAGTTTAGTTTAGTAGCTGTTGAACTTAAGATGAAATGACTGAAATGAAAATTTATAATTCAAAACAAGTGGTAATACCTACTTCCCAGTTCAGCAACAAGGAAATACGCAGAGGAGTCAAAGACAGGGTGGGTATATGTTCTAGACAGCAACAACCTTTTACAGGAGAAATCTTTCAGTGGAGTTGTACCAAGCTGCATTGAATTTGCTAAATGGTAGTACATTGCCTTACAGCATAATTTTACTTCCTACTTGACTCTGCTAGTAATGTGTAGTCTGCTCTTAGCAACTTGTGGAGCCAGGGAGTTGTTTTGTTCTTTGTTCTTTTTTTGTCAGATGCTTACTTTGCTACCCATCTTTGCAAAGTGAGCCACAGTATCTGCACAGCCCAGGAGATCCATTCCAGGAGACATCCATTTATGTACAAGTGTCGCATTTCCACACTGCTCTGAATGTAATGTCCTGCTCTCTTGAGTTTCTGAAAAGGACATAGTCCTCCTCAGAGGCTAGAAACAGCTCTTTTCCTTCAGACTGCAGGGTAGCAGATGGTGAAAGCATACACTGTATTTAGGGGGAAAACTGTTCAGGTCACATTGCTTGACCAAAATCAGGTTTCAGGTGGTGTATTGACTTATTACTGACATGTAATTAACTAGCAATCAGTGAACTGTACATTAAGGATCAATATCGGCAAAATGTTATTTACAAAATGTTAATACCTACATATTTCGAAATGCCCTTCTATAGCTAATTCTAGAAGGTTCTGATTGCTCACTCACTCATTGACACTTAGATGCAAACACCTCATAGGTTATGCGAGTGAAAGCAAGCACACCGTTTTCTGAGCAAGGGGAGGGGATTCCCCTCCTTGCACACCCCTGCCGTAGGAGATGTGGGTGCTCCAGCTTTTTGTGAATACCTGCTGTTCCCAACATCCCGTGGACCCACACGCTGGTGAGAAAGCCCCTACAGGGTCATACATGCCCACTGAGGCGTGAGTCCCTCCGTAGTCCACTAGCTGGAATGCAGTGTCCGATGGGAAAGCTGCTCTGTCTGGCCTAAGCACAGATAGTACAAGGTGACTTCTGACAGTGCAAAACCCGGGTCTGACTCATCTGTTTCTATTCCAAAGTCCCTCTTACAAAATTTTAGCTTCTTTTGTACTTCTGGTCCTCCTTTGTTTTGAAAATATCTCTGTAATGCCCTGGTTACTGTTTAATCTGACAGATGGTTGTCTTTAGCATGATCAGTTTGCAGCAAAAGCTCTTTCGGACAGTTTTTCTCTAGAGCTCCTCACGGGTGCTGTTTACACTCACACTCCTGTCTTACCTACAGTTATCCAGGCCATTTTGTCCAGGATGTACTATGCTAGCAACACCACAATGCTACTTAGGGTGGCTTTAGGGAGTAGGGGCTGTGTTCTTTTACAGTGTTTTTCTGAGAAACAGATAATTAGAGATGCTACTTACTGTCTGCATGAATATGGCTTTAATCAACATGTCTTACTCTTTTCCTCCAGTGGAAACTTGATGGACCCACCTTTTCAAAGTCAAAAGAAATTTGGAACAAGCTTTACGAAGTTGGATAAAAAGACCATCAGAGGAAAGAAATATGATTCAGATTCTGATGATGACTAGAAGAACAGCTAAATGTATTTGTAAATCATCTTTTGTTTATGCTTGGTACATTTCTAAGAATGTTTTTTATAAAGCTTACTGCTTTTCATTACATCTGCACATAATGCTCATTTTTCTATACAGTTTTATACAACTGAGTCATAGCAGAAAAAAGCTTAATTTTTTTTTTTCCCCCTCCTTTGGACGTCATTTGTAATCCAAAAATCTGAGACCTTCTAACTAAATAACGTGGCAAATGATGAACTTTGTCTTAACTTTATGAAGTGTTTTGAAATAACTGTTAGAAACAACTGTACCAAGTCAGACCAAATGTCCCTCTGGCCCAGCATCCAGTCTTGGTGGCCAAAAGCAGATGCACAAAGAAGAGTAAAAACAGGGTGAGCAGACAGCAATGCTTCCCCAGAAGATACTTTAAGCAATCTGTGGCTTGGGGAACTCTGTATCTGAGAGCATTTGATGGTTAAAATAGTGGAAGAAAAATCTCTTTAAATCCTCATAGTATCCTAGCATCCATATCATATGGCAAGGAGTCCACAGTTTAACTGTGTTGTGTGAAGAACTACTTCCTATTGTTTTCCTTGAATCTGACAGTTCCAGGTTTTTTTCTAATTTTCTTTATTAAAGGAGGTGATAGACACTTTTTAAAAAGATTTTTCCCTATCACTTCCTCTTCCAGTTGTCTTTTTACATTTATTATTACTTATATTATCAGTAAAGGGCCACAAAATGATTAGTAAAGGTATTGTGCATTTTAACAAATGATTGCTTACCTTATGGTGCCATATCATGACATTGAATAACTTAACTACGTTGCACTATAAGTTGTAAAAACAGTCATAACTTCTGTGAATTCTGAAATAGATGGTCAAGAGAAATGCCCTTTTACCATCTATGTACGCTGCATGTTAAAGCTGGTACAGCAGGTAATAGCACATAGCAACAAGTATATTGAAAAGAGCCTTGTTCACGGGTTTATATAATTCTGTGGTTTTGAATGTGTGAATTTTATAGCAGATGCTTTGTACAAGAGAGTAGACTAGAGAAGAGTATTTGGGAGAAACCTTGATCCGTTAAGTTTAGATATAGCGCCGCATACTGTGTACTGTTCTTCAGTAATGGACAGAATTTTCAAGTTAGATCTTCCTTGGAATACAATGTAAAATTTCTGGCTAGGTGAAGAGTTGATGAGTTTTCCTTTTGTTTCAAAACAACAACAACAAAGTTTGCTGTGTGCTGAAGGACCCTTTTGAGGTGGTACTTTGAATCCAGTTGGTCCAAAAAGCAGTGAAGTGGGTCTAGTCAGTCTTGCTGCCTTGTAGTAGAGAACACTTGTGACTGGGCCAGCCCAGCAATATATCTCTGTAAGTAAGTTTAAAAAATTATATTTTATTTCTGTTCATGTACATTGAAATAAAATTATTTTAATTCTAATGTTGACTTCTGCATCCTTTCAAATAAGGTGGTCTAGGTGCTGTGGATTATTTTTTTCTTTTAATAAGGTCCATCAGAAAGTTGCACGTACCCTTTCTCGATTTCTAGCGAACTACATACGGTTCTGTCTAACATTACATTGCTTTGAGAAGGCAATCAGCTTAAGATGTGCACAGCTGCCCGTTAATCTAGTAAAAGCGTAAAGTAGACTTGCTTCGAGTTGATCTCCTTTTTAATGCACAAACTCTCTAAATGCACTAGAAAGTGCTTTTTTTTTTTTTTTTTTTTTAATCCAGTTGCATGAAATTTAATTTAGGAAACCAATGTTCCAACAGTATTTTTAAGAGTGCCTTAGCAGGACTCAATTCTGAGTCCTAATTATGTTGAATAGGCTGTGGGAGTAGAAAATCACATCTAATGTAGTTGCATGCTGCATGGAAACACGGTGTGGGCTTGTCAGGATTCCAGCGTGGTGCGGTCATTCAGTTCCATGTGTGGATAGTCCCATTACAAACTCAATGCAAATCCTAGTCAGAGTCTGTGGTTTTGTGTCACTTTAAGCTGCTGATTTTTTTTCTAGGTTAATCTTCAGTTGGACCTCTTCCTTCATCTGGCTTATAATATGGCCACACACATTCCAGTGCTGATACAAGGAATTTGCAGGAATGCATGGTTTGGGTAAAAGGGGAAGTTGAGACTGTACTATAAGTTTAAATTTATTTTGAAGTAGCAGCCTCATAGATCTGTCTGCTTCAAGTCTTTACTTTCATGTCTGCTTTCTGCATTTGTTGTCTTCAGTGAAGATTAAAACTGTCATTGAACGGTCCTCTTGGTAAGATCTCCATTCTTGATCTGTGTATTTGAGATGAACAATCCAAATCCAAGAATTTTATTTTGGCTGGAACTTAAAAATTCTTTAAGAACTGGAAAATTCTTCTAGTTTGAGTAGTGAGGAACAAATTATTCTTCTATGGTGGAGCTCAGTGATTTTGCAGTGCAGACTAAATAATGAAGCGTCCATGATAATAAGACCTGGGTCAGCAAACTAGAAGCATAAACGATACAGAGAAGACCAACTCAAACAAATGTCAGCTGTACAGACTTGAAAAGCATGAAGCTTAACTTTGTCAACAGTGATCCAGTGGCAATATGGCTGATAGATGAGATTATGATGATACGCAGTATCTAGAAAGGACACAGGTTGCATGCGATTAATAGCTTACAGGAGATAGATTGTATATGTAAGGACATGACTAAATAAGGTTCCTGAGCCTAGACGAATCATAAAATGGTACCTGGTCTGGCATGTGTTAGCCATGAAAGGGTATTATGCAATAAAGAGATGAGAAATATTCACATATAGCTTTTGAAGTTACGGGGCTTATGCATGAACTCAGCATGTAGCTTTAGTAATGATTAGTGCTTAAGTCTGTGCTTGATGCTTGCATGAAGTAATCATTAAAGAAATGCATGGAGACAATAATAACCAAACAAGATCTGTGTTGTTCAGCTCTTAATGCTAGATTATTTGGACTTGACTGGGCACTCTTTGATTGTTGATTGATCCTGCATTAGGCTTGTGATGGTCTGCTCAAGAAACCTACCTAGAAGTTAAGTGCTGAGTTGAGATTTGGGATTTGGGAAGTGTGAATAAGTCTGGTCCCTGAAAGAGAAGGGATGAGAAAAAAATGCCAGAGGGCAACAACTGAGCAGCTGCTCTCTAACCCCATTAGTAGGTTGGATTGCCTGTGACTGTAATAGGGGTCCCTGAGGGAGGCCAACTCAAAAAATGAATTGATGTCTTGCAGTCGTCAATTCCAAGTAATCCACATTGTGCTATTTCCTGTCTAGAAAATCTAAAAGGAATACTTTTCTACAGAAAATTTGGGCTTTGTACAGTATGGTTTCTAAAACAAACCCTTTGCCTTCCACGTAAGAGTAAAGCCAGTGTCCTCAAGCCAGTGTGAGGGATGCTGTCATTTTTGTCTCGTATACACATGCGTACACAAACAAGGACACAAGCTGATGCAGAAATAATATGGCTTTTGTACTCACTGCATATTCAATAGCTGTGTATTCCACTTTTTTAAAGGAAAATTCTGTCAGTAGTGGGTTGATCTGTCTGTCTCTTTAGAACAGCTGCATACAACAGTTTGAGAGTGAGGGTTACACTCCAGAGTTTAAGGAAAGCCTCTCTAGGAATCAGAAGTGGAGGGTACTTGATGTTACAGTAGAATATTGTAGAACTGTTCTGAGGGGGGTGTTGCCCCTGAGCCCCCTTTAAAGGATTAAATAGATAAATAAGTTCCACCACATTTGAACAAATTACTGCTCTGAAGGTCTGCTCTGGTCTTTTGTTCTTGGATCGTGCTTTGGAGCTTTCAGTGTTAAGCCTGTCTACTATGATTGTGGTGATCCAAGACGTTCCAGTCTCCCAGATGCTCCTTGTTATCCATTCCCCTTGGAGAGCACCATTCTGTATCATATGCTGCAAAAGGGAACATATGCCCATACCTTCTTCATCAATGTAAGCTAACCCATCAAACTGGCTGAAGTAGTACGTAAGAGACCAGAGCATCACCCAAAAAAAACTTGTTCAAATTTGGTGGATTAATTCTAAGTGCATATACACTGAGAGGTATTTGATGCTTGTTGATGGAAAGGAAGTAGTTAAGAAAACTTGCTTTTAGAGATCCCCATGAGGTGCATATTCTGAGGCTACATTTTTGGGGATTAGCTATTAAAGCATGTCTTGAGCTGCCTAAAATAAACCACCACTGATCCAGGAGCCATGTAGCTGTGTCAGCTCAGTGTTGAATCTGTGTTAATGTACTTTGCCTTTTTGAATACAACCTGTTCAGACATCATCTGCCTGGTGGTATGATTTCAACATGTGACTCTTATAAAAAAAGGTTTAAAAATTAACTTATCTGCTTCACAAACCACGCAATCTCCAGTAACCATTGGCTTTTCCCAAGATGACATTGTATGAAAAGCAGGTGATTGTAATACACAAAACCACATTAATCCCTTTCCTGATCTTCTTCCTCCTTGCTAATTATTTCTTTTGTTAGTGTGCTGCCCTAGAAAAAAGTCTGAAATTGTTTCCTGTTTGGTTTCTAAAATGTTGGCAGCCCTCAATGCTTTGTGTCATGAATTCCAGGCACACAGACACGCTCTTAATAATTATCATAGAATGGTTTCGGTTGGTAGGGACCTTAAAGATCATCTAGTACCAGCCCCCTGCCATGGGCAGGGACACCTTCCACCAGACCAGGTTGCTCAAAGCCCCGTCCAACCTGGCCTTGAACACTGCCAGGGATGGGGGCATCCACAACTTCCCTGAGCAACCTGCTCCAGTGTCTCACCACCCTCACAATGAAGAATTTCTTCCTTACATCTAATCTAAATCTACCCTTTTTGAGTTTAAAGCCATTACCCCTCATCCTATCACTACATGCACTTGTAGAAAGTCCCTCTCCATCTTTCCTGTAGCCCCCCCTTTAGGTACTGGCAGGCTACTATAAGGTCTCCTTGGAGCCTTCTCTTCTCCAGGCTGAACAACCCCAACGCTCTCAGCCTGTCTTCATAGGAGAGGCGTTCCAGCCCTCTGATCATCTTGGTGGCACTCCTCTGGACCAGTTCCAAAGGTCCATGTCCTTCTGTTGGGGGTCCCCAACATGCCGGTAGCAGTACTGCAGGTGGGGTCTCATGAGAACGGAGCAGAGGGGGAGAATCCCCTCCCTCAACCTGCTGGTCACACTTCTTTTGATGCAGCCTAGGATACGGTTGGCTTTCTGGGCTGCGAGCAATGTTGCTTCTTGTCAACCAACACCCCCAAGTCGTTCTCCTCAGGGCTGCTTTCAGTCCATTCTCCACCCAGCCTGTATTTGTGCTTGGGATTGCCCCGACCCATGGGCAGGACTCTCTCCCAATTCAAACTTCAAATGACTTGTTTTAGGTGATAGATCTGTCTTTAAGCTGGGATGTGAACTGAGGTCTCTCAAGATCCAGTCCAGTGACTTCTTTGCTAGAACACATTTCCTACAGTAAAATTCAAAGTCTCGTTTCAGAGAACAGAAGGAAAGTATTTTTTTCCTCCCTCATAAACCCTTCCGATCTTAGTTATTTTACAGGATGGCTAGAGAGATCCTTTGTGCAGATTGGGATGTCATTTTAATGCCCACCTGCATTCTTCAGAAAGGCAAGATAAAGGAAGAGATTGGGGCCTTCAGCACCTGTTCACTTCTGGACACAGTGAAAAGTAAGACCATCATGTCTTACAAGTTTGAAGACCTTTGCTATCATTACATGTATACTAGATGTAGAAAAGAAAATTTATGGAAATGTATTTATTAAACTGGCTGTATCCCTTTAAAAGTTGGGAAAGACAGCTCTCGAGGGTTTGTTTGAGGTGATGCTACAGATGCATCTTTAACTGGCCAGTTAGTGGTAGGCATCCAACGTACGTCAGCTGTCGTGGGCAGCTTCCCTATAAAGTCTGTGAATACCTGGTGTTGCCTATAATTAAATCCCAGACAAAAGAAACAACCTGAGAAATGCATCTACCTGCCAAATGTTATGAAACCAGAGCTGCAACTCACAACAGAGATAGTAATTAGTATGGGTATTGTTCCGAGTAATTTTAGATAGTATACTCACCACCCAGTGAAATGTGATGCTATAACCTGAAAGAGAATAGCATGTGCAATACATAAAGCTTTTGAAACTGATGCTCCATTTTGATTGCATCTCCATTAAGTGGAATGAAAAAAAAACCCTCACCCTGGTACATCATTTGGCATGAGGAAAAAAAATATAAAGTGAAAAATCTGTGAGTAGGAAAGAACTGGTGGTATTGAACCTTGGTGTGCTTTAGATCTCAGGTGTGCTCCTTTCTAGGTTATGTAAAACAAGTGGAGAATGCGATTCTGTCAGGTAGCATTTTTTGCCCACTCTGTACTCTCTTTCACTCATTGTAACTAACAGTGTCAGTGAAAGACCACAGGGAAACTGTGTCTGTGATCACCGATGGCAGCTTATTGCCAGGGTGCCGCTGTGAATACCAGGAAGCTTTCCTGCTCCTTAAGTTTAAGAAGGTGGAGATACCATTTGACAAGTGAACTCCTCTTTCCTTGACTTTCCATCCCTTCCCTCCCAATCACACCCTGTGCTGAGCAAAATCCAGCACAAGGGGAATACCTACTGGCATCCTTTATGTTTAAAAATTACACAACAGCAAAAGGAGATTAAAATTACAGGTTTGCTGTTTTATAAAAAAAAATTATAACATTTGTGTCCTTTAATATTAATTTAATAATATCATATTTTCATGGCTTTCATATATTTTTCCTCCTAGCAAGCATGAGGGCTAGCAACTTGCTATCCTTCTAAAGGAGAGTCTTGCAATAGCATATGAATCCAAAAACCTGTGCTTCTAAGCAAAATACCAAGAATAATAAAGAAAAATATAAAAAGAGGTATGGTAGTGCTATGAGAAGGTAACATTTTTCAGGGACATCTGTCCAGTGCATTCCTGGATATCTCTTTATGAGGTCCAGCCATTTAGAAAGAGCTGCTTTAGTCATATACACAAAGATGCCTTCTAACTCATCCTCTCTTCAGCCTGTCAAAAGTAGCATCATATCACAGCTGTATACATCCCTTCTGTCAGGTTATGGGCTGTCAGAGGTAGAACTTACCTGGCTCTTGACATAATTTTCCAAATTAAATCTAGTATAAAAATGAAAAATTGTGCCGTACTAGTGACAGATGCAGCCCACTCTCATTAAGTGGTTCACCTGAATTTGATCCTCTGGGTTTACAGCCCCACAAAGACCTTTGAGCAGAAGATGATGTTTTTCTAACGTCCTGCAGGTCCCCTTACGTGGTGGTGCCTTGGACAAGTGCACCAGCTTAGAGCCCTGCCCCATTCAATGTATGTGAGCACAACTTTGTTCCCATAGAGGCTGCCTGCTTTGGGCATTCACTCTAAAAGGCAGTTGGCAAATTTGGTGAGGATAAAGAGGTTTTTAGCAAGAAAAAGTCCCATTCGTAATGCTGCTGAAAATCTTCTTATTTGGCCTTATACTGGAAATTGTGTGAATACAAGGAATCTGTCCCAGGGACCTAAGGGCATACAGCAGCACAGATAAAAATAATTTACTTAAAACATAACATCCACCATTCAGTGAGTAAATAAAAAGCAATGCAATGCAGAGCAGGCTTTAAGAATTCATGTGACAGTACTGTGAAATGTAGAAACTCTGTGATTACATGGTTTATAAATGGGAGAGAAAATACATAGCAAAGACAAACAGTATTTAAATTCAAAACTTTATCTTAAGGACCGTCAGCAAGTGGCCAATGCATTAGGAAAGAAATCTTACCTAAGGTCAGAGGCTGCTTTTCAAAAAAAGGTCCCAAGTCATCAGCATGAACACAGATTCAGTGACAGGAACGCTAGTTTATTATCACTAACCTGATACTGTTTTTATAAAAGGTAACAGGGTGTTAATACTAGATTATTTTCATCTATTTGAGAGAACACATCTCTTTCTAATACAGATTATCTTGTTCTATAGAAGGCAAATGGGTATATCTACTGGGTTTGTTGCCATCAAGCTGTGCACTCTGATCTTTTCCCAGCTCATTTCTTCTGGCTTGCCTCCCCTCCAGCATTTCTTCAGTCACTATTTCCTTTTGAAACAATTAAAGCCACACTGTCCATGTGAAGTCTATACTTTCTACCTGTTATTTCCAAAGACACCATATAGATTCTTACCTTACATGATGTCAAAAATTACCTTTTACTATTGAAAATGTTAAACCCCAGTAAAAGAATTAAGTCACAGTCTAGTCTGAGATACCACAATAAGATACCAGGTTTGTACATGAAGAATGAATGCCTAGCCTTGTTGTAATCTTTGGGAAGATGTCTATTATTTCCATGTTTCACCCAAATAAATGAGTTTTATACTTAAGACTCACCTTACCTCATATCCCACTCATGCCCCAACCCTCATGTAACAAGAGGGATAGGTTCTCCAGTGAAGCTTCCCTCCTTCATACTATCTCAGGATCTAAGTCCATGATATTTGTGTTCATTGATTTTTAAGGTGACAAGGCCCTCTTGATCATCTCCTGTGCTTTACAGACTAATAACCATTGCTTGGTTTTGAAGCCAGTAATTAGTATCTGGCCAAAACAGTTTCCTACCTGCCACATCTCAAGCCCAAAAAAGAGCAATAGGAATAGATGGTTCTGTGGTGTATTAAATAATGAAAAGAAAGCTACTGGAAGGAAATCTTGCTTTCCTAGCCTCCATGCATGTTTGGGAAGGGGGCAGGATTGAAGGGCACTGGCATCCCAGACCATCTTTCCACCTCCAGGTGACTCAGATGTTTTACATACATGACAAGTATCTCGGCCACAAAGTGCAAGTCCTTCAGAGACCCTCTGTGTGCCCCCACTGGCTTCACCTGCTGAGACACCAGTTCCCTTCCTCCCCATTTCAGCTGCAGCATCCTGCCTTCCCAAATCTGAAAGTCAAACCCTGCCTCTGCTCTCAAAGTATTCAAGTCACCCTCCTGAATTAGGCTTGCTGTAAGCAATGAAGCAGTGAGATGCCTTTCTTTAATTGTCATTTTTAGAATTCATATGAAAGTATGATACTTAATTAAAAGCCTGCCAATCTGAAATCATTGAGGAAACGAGACAAAAAATCCTTCCAGAAATGTGTCCAGACTGATCTCAGATGCAAAGCAAGGAGAGCACTAGACAGGGATCTGATTTTTGCCTGACCTATGCCGCTGATTCACTGCAATCCTTTCTGCAAGTCATTTATTGTGCATCAATGTGCTTATTGATGGAGGAAAAACAGTATTTAGTTCCTTTCACAAAGTTGTCTTGAGTCTTACTAACCACCGATTGTGCAAATCTTTGGATGAAAGGAATAGTAAGAGTTTTAAGCTCTTAATATATATTACTTATTGTACTTTAAAACAAATATCATCATGCTAGGTAGGAATTAACATTCCAAAGCCCATAGGGTGGGTACCTTTTCATACACATATATATAAAAGTCATCAAGTGACCTGTCTCAGAGGAAGGCCGACTGAAGACAGGTGAGTCTGAATTTACTCATAGAATATTTATTTAGAGCCAGAAGCCTTGATTTTGTTTTGATTTAGCATTTCGTCAATATTGCAATTGCTATGCTGTTTCTACCTAAGGCCTGTGATGATTTTTGTGATGGGAGGGGAAAAAAAAGGATGATAACTTAAAACTTTATAATCTGACAATTTCCTGCATGTGGAAACAGCTACAGCCTGTAGCTTTTGATGGGGCCCGATATGGATCTGCCATTGAATTCATAGGTATTGGGTCAAGCTATATTGATCTGGGCTTGCGAATACTCAGTGTTAGAGCTCAAACTGAGCTACTGCATGTACCCAGCTCTGGCCGTGGGCATTTGCTGACCTGAATAAGCTGACTAAGGACGAGGGAGTCTTTCCAATGACACCAGTGGGCTATCTGTGTTTCTGCATCCATGCAGTCTGGTTTACAGTAGAAATACAGGCCAGAGAAAAGGTCACACATTATTAAAATCAGTAAGGCATTTTCAAATATTAATAGCATTGCGCAATGATAGCCTACAACATTTGTGGCGTGTTTTGCATTTGAAACACTCTTGGGAAAAAAAGAAACATTTGTAAGCCGTAAAAACTGCTCAGTTTGAATGTATTCACCAGCAAGGCAAGTACAGTCAATGGGTTTTGCAGTTGATAGCTATTATCTGATGACATTTTGGAATTTTATTAATAAGCAAAACAGGTGCATTTATTACTAAAGTGATTATCTGCCATTATCACACACAGAAATTAACGTAGAAATATTATTTCAGCAGATAAATCTTGGAGTTTTGTTGCATGCTCTTAGCAGAGAATTAAGGGTGATACTGCTTGATTTCTGAACACAAGGTTTCCCAAAAGCCAAGCAAAAATCCCATTGCCTTTTGAACAGAGAGACAAAGGATGTGTGTACTCTGTAGCACATTAGGCTTCAAACACCTTTGTAATTAAAGCAAAGCTACTGTATCTTCTCATCGTAAAGACATGCTATGGGTGTTCAGGAGGCGCCATGTGAGCAAGTGATGTGAAGTGACAGGGCCTAAAAAAAATCTCTGCTGGCCCAGGCTGCTGACGGAGACCTCCCCGCTCCCGAGCTCTGCGGGCTCGGCCCTTCCCTCTCCGCGCGATGGTGTAGTGGCACACAAGGTGGAGGGGACATTCAGCCTCAGGGGAAGCCTGTATCCCCCCAAACAAGGAGGAAATAAGGAGCAGATGGGGCTCCCATCACTTGCTTCTCCTCCCACCACCACTCTCTGAAGCTGGCAGCTGCGTCCCGTGCTGGGGCTGAGCGGGGGGACCATGCAGCGGAGGGGGTCCCTCCGCTCCCCAACCCGTCCTCAGCTAACGTCAGCCCTGTCTGGTGCCTTGGGGTGGGAGTTTTTGGCACGCAAACTTTGCTACAGCCCTGATCTCTTCACATTTTGCAAATCACTGTGTTTCCAGGTCTCCTGGGGCCACTGAGGAGAGCCATCGCCATGATCCCCGCACTGCTCTTGCTGGGGCTTACGGCCCTCGTCGGTGAGCTGGGGTTTGGGTTTGGGTTGCTGTCGAAAGCACCCTGGGAACTGTTTGCAGAGGGACTGCGGAAAGGAGGCGTGCAGCCAGGCCCGAGGTCCTCCTTCCGCACGTGCTGTAAAACCCTGCGTGGCTGAAGGTCCTCGGCTGCCGTCGGAGGCTGCTTGCCGCCCACGTGTGTCCTGGGGTACAGGACTGACACCAAAAGGGAGTCACGGACACACCTCCTCTTGATTTTCCCAGCTAACCTTATCCTATCTCCCTGCCTACTCAGAAATGGTCTCACAGATGTGGCAAGCTGTTTGATGGAGGCTATTCATTCCTCATTTACTGAGGAAGCAGGGTAATTTGCCCAGGCTGAAGCAAGCGCTCTCCTGAATTAATTCCTCACCAAGTTACAGAGGGACACAGGAGATGGTCCCAGCCAGGGTGCTCAGGTACCACCAGCCATCATCTGAGGGGGCCCGGACATTGAGGGGCATTGAATGGGAAGAGCCCTCTGAAATAAATGCAGGAACTGTGGTTTCCCCCTCCCACACCAGCCTTTAGACCTAATGGGGCAGATGCTTATCCATCTAAATTGTCATTAGATACATTCGGTTAAACCTCTTCAACTAGAAAAGAACAAATTTCTGTTCTCTAGCTTTCTTTGATAATGTTATTGATGGAGAGCAGTGGCAACCATACAAGCATGGCTAACACAGGGCGATGTGGATTACGGGTCTGGATGAAACCCTCATGCTTGACTTGTATGCGCTTGCAGCACGCTGTATGATATTCCTCTGAGATCTTATGTGTTCAAAAACCTCCGTTTCATCTTTCAGCTCCATCCATGAGTTACAGTTGCTATGGCGATGTAAGAGCTCTTCAAGCCCCCGCGATCCCCTGTACAGTCGTAAGATCCTCAGACTGTGGTAGGTAACATTCGTTGCTTGATTTGACAACCTGTTTTTACCTGATAGAAAGATGCTTCACCTTCTGTTATTGCCAAATTAAATGTGGTGCAGCTGTTCAATTAGCCGAAAGGGAGAAAGCAACACCTTCTCTCCCAAAATGGCAGGTGCTGCGAAGCCTCCAGACCTGGTGGGAAGTGGGAGGACAAACTTCAGGTCCCATAGTCAGGGTCCTCAGCCTCTAAGCAAAAGGATGGCGCAACCCCTTTTCGCTTAAAACAGCTTCTTCATCAGCCAGGACTTCAGAATCAGCATCTTCACAAAACCCCAGGGCCTGTCTGCTCGAAGGGGAAGATGCGCAGAGCCAGGTCCTGAGTGCTAGCGTGTTAGCTGAGCTGGCCAGTGGTAACCTGCCAGAGACACAATTTGCAGGGGGGAGGTCCCAGGTGTGTAGCCATCCTACCTCTGGGTGACCTGTTTTTGGTAACTCTTTCCCATTTCCTTCTTTCTTGCCCTGTGTTATTGCCCCATGTCACTGTACAGCAGACTACGTCAGGTTCATACTGCTGAGACCTCCAGGGACTTTGCCATGTACCTCAGACACAGGCACCTCCAGGGCAGACACCTGACTGCGGCTGTCCAAGCATGGATCTGAACCTGCTTGGTTGTTTCCAAACTTTTCCAAAATTACTTTAAAAAAAAAACCACCTTTCTATACACAGACTAACAACGTAGCTGTTACTGCAGTTTGGCCAGTCAGTAGAAATGCATCTCTCAATTTTTTCAAATGCAATTTGAAATTTCACTTTTCCGACTCCAGAGCCACATTTCCAGTGGTGCATTTCCAGAGCTGTATTTCCATGAACATGTGGTCCCACCTCCTGAGAAGCTGCCCTCTTCCCCTCGTCATCCTTGGGTACTAGCACTGCAGCTCCCTGGCCATGGTCAGAGCCAACAGGGCTGTGCTTTTTCCTCAAGAACTTGGTGTAGCTGTGTTTTCTTCAAAACTCAAGTTAGTCCTTTGATACACCCAGTCAAGGGGAAAGCGAGGGTTTTGGATGGGAGGGTGCGTAAGTCTGCCTTTTCCTACACCACAGGACCTGCCATGGTACAGAAGACTGCTGAGGCAGACGTTGTACGCCTGAGAAAATATGAGGTCCCGATTAAAAGAGTAGCCAGAAACCTGTGCTTGGACCCGGCACTCATCGCTGCCATCATGTCGCAGGAGAGCCGTGTTGGCCTGCTCCTGGACAATGGCTGGGACCAGGAACGGCACAAGTATGGCTTGATGCAGGTACATCGGGGTGATAAGTATGAGTAGCAGAACAGTAATGTAGCATATATCCCAGGGCCTTACCTTAGCAAATGACTGTTCTGTGTTCAAGACAGCACTTAAATTCGTTCCCTCTACATCAAAGGTTGTGCTTAAGTGTTGTCCTGAATAAGGTCACTTCAATGAGTCACAACCTGGGAGTACAAAGAAGAGGGGGAAGCTACAGTGGTGGTTGTTTTCAGAGGGAAACCCATTTTCTCGCTTGACTTTTCTAGCTTGGTGGGCAGCAACAGCCCTTCGGAGGATGGGATAGTGAAGAACACATAAATCAGTGCTCAACTATCCTGGTTCTTGCAATTAATGAAGTACGGGCAAGACATCCTACCTGGACCTGGGACCGGCAGCTGAGAGGTACATGATGGGCTAAATACTAGAAAGGGACATACTGAGTGATGGGAGTGCTGTGCATTTGTTGGTGTCACTTTTAAGGGGAAAAGAGCATCTGTCTGGCAGATTTTACAGCACCTCTTACAAAAAAAACCCACCAACAGCATTTTCTAATTTGAAAGAGGCAATCCCAAAACAGCAGATGGGCAAGAGTTCTGAATATAGATGCAGCATCCCAGCTCAAAGCACTGTTCACAGGGCCTCCGTGTTTCTGCCTGCAGAAGACAGTCTGTGGTGGGACACCAAGCTCCTTGGCAGCTTTGCTGTAGTAGGGAACAACGGGAAACCAGCTCAGCCTGGGAGCTGCCACAGCAGCATGGAGGCACCCCGTGCAGGGCTGGGCGAAGGTGTCGGGCACAGCCTCAGCAGGTTGCCTCTTGACTTCAGTGGCAAACACCCACAGAGGGCCACTACATTTAGGAGCTGGGCCACCACTGGTGAATGGCCAGATCCAGGATCTGCTTAAATTCCCTGGAAAAGGCATTGTGCTCAGTGAATGTGAAGAGGTCTCAAGTTATCCTTTTAGCTGTTCATCCCACAAGTGAAATGGCTGTCAGGTGGATAAATAAGGTAGAAACCAACCAAAAAAAAGCCACTGGGGAAGGCAGAAATTGAGGCACCGCAACACAACAGGCTAATCATGGCAGGCTGTTAAGTTGTGTCAAGGAAGCTTGGGATCCAGGTTTGCTTGTAGTCCGTGTCATCTGCATGCTGGTCTGTTCACCCTATGCTATTTCTTACCCTGCCATCCTTGCTCTGCCACTGCCTTTTTAGATTACACTCTTTTCTGGGACCAGCGTGCCATTCCCATCTGCATTTGAGAGAGTCATGGGGTCCTTCACTATAGAAATAAGGATTTTGCAAAATCAGTCACTTTTCAAAAATAATGCACAATTAGCAATTTCCCAAGCACTTGTGTAGGTTTGGTGAGATGCATAGCACTTTTGGCTAGGAATTTTTTTCTTTTAAATCTTATTTGTTACTTATAAGCCTGTAACAACTCCTTCTTAACTCTTTCCAGGGGGAATCTGCACCTACCGTGCAAAAATGGGCAACCTCCAGGTCTACGAGGACGACCCATGCGACAGAGACAACTATTACGCCAACAGCGTGATTAGGCGAGCCCAGTACTTTAAGAGATATGGGTTCTAGCTCATAAACCTGCCCTGCCACCAAGCCTCCCCTCTACATAGACTAGCCCAGTAGTGATTGTAGTACCCAGAGCAGTTCCTCAGGTCTCCTGGCAGGACCGATGCTGGTGGCAACAGCAACGGCACCTTGTTCACTCCAGCAAACCCCAGCTCCCCACTCGCCAATGGGCGAGCTCAGCTCTGCTTTCTAGTGGACCGCGGGGACAAGATGGCACAAACTTGGGGCCTTTGAAAGGCAGATGGGGACAGACCAGCAACATTTAAGTGTCAGGTGAGGAAGGTGCCTCTTCCCATTCGAAGCTGAACCCGGGGCTGTTCATGCAGCCCCCAGGCACGCGAGCATCTCTCCCTGGGCATCAGCTGCGCTCTTCCCATCTCCTCCATCCACCTCCTTTCCACTCCCTGTCCCCCGAGTTAAAGTCTTTCTTCCCCTTGATTGTGCTGGCTGCAGGGCAATGAAGAGACTGCTCGCCAAGCCTTTGATCTCTGCACGAGCTGTGTATTCCTGCGGCCACCCTTGTGGGGGACAATGCTACACACACTTCTCTTAGTCTCCTGAGCCCTGGAGCCTGCGGCCATGGTGGGGCTGGAGACTTCTTTAGGGTGAAAAGCAGCCTCACACAGGGGAAATCCTCTATATGGGAAGTACTGCAGGTGCCACAGCAGGCATACAAAACACCTTTCCATCAGAGAGCAGCCCTCTGAGCAGGAGCCAGACCTGTACATACCTACCCCAGGAGCTGTATCACAACAATATTGTTGGTAAAAAAACCCACAATCTTTCCTGCTTTAGCTTTGGTACCTTTATGCTGAGTTTCCTCCAAGTTTAAAAGCATTTCAGCACCTGTCCCTCTGCCAGGAATTCCAACTTCTAATTAGGAGCGAATTAACTCTGGGTTTATAAACTCTGTTTGAAAATATTCTTCAATGTGGTTGGATCTGGGTGCAAATTTAGGTTTACTGGGAATAATACTGAGAATATGAGAGAAAATAAAGATAAATGTTGAATCCCAATCTTTTTTTTTTCTCATTTTTATGGGGGCCAGTGGGCAGCAACCTGCAACTTGAGTAAATAACCCAATATGATACTCTTAGAATGGGTCTAAAACTGAATTTGAGAACAGGGAGGGGAAAATGGTGTTTCAGACTGGGGTGGGTGAGAAGAGCTGGTCTGGGAGGCAGGGCACAAGGCAGCCCAAGTCTGGGCGCTGCCCCCAAACCTGTGAAAAGAAGAATAAGGATGTTCACATTTAGCCTTTTGAATAACCATTTTGGAGGCGTCAGGGCACCTTTCTGCCAGCTGTCACCATTGCTGATGCCGAAGCGACGTGCCTGGCAGTTTCTGCCTGGCAGCACGGGGCTGCACCACACATGTGCCTGGGCTGCTGGGCAGGGTCAACGCAGGCAGCATGGGAGCTGGTTTGGAGACAGCTTTTGCAAGCGGGGTGATTTTAATGCTGTGCTCTTTGTCTTGCCAGTCACTCATCTGCTTACAGTCACAGCAAGGACTGTGCATGATTAATGTATTTGCAAGCAAACTCATTCTATCATCTCTGGAGACCAGAGGGAGCTCTAGGATTTCTCTAACATTACTGATTTTTTTTTTAAGTCTACAGGAAACAGTTCAGTGTTAAGCAATGGCAGGTATTAAACTACATATTATTTAGTCTCTAGGGAATTCTGCACAATATTATGATAACTTCAGTAAAATCATTACTTTGTCATACAAACTTATGAAACATATCTCATGGTTTGATCCCCTCTACTTGAAATAGCTTATGTAAAATTCATAGGTTGAAGTCTTTGGTGCATGATGTTATATAAACTTCTGTGTTATACAAACCTCTTATGTAAAACCTATGAATGCATTTTTGGTAGATCAGTATAAACTTCAAATGGGGCAGGGAATCTCATTGCTGCCTACATGTATAAAGTTGTTTTTTGAGTTCAGAGGGTGAACAAAAGTGGAGCTTTCTTTGATTCCCTTCATGTCGCCCTTAATTGCTGCCACCACGTTCCCTGTCACCACTACTGGTGTTGCCAACCCTGCAGATCTGTGAGCTCCTTAGGATTCCCATTTCTACATGTGCTACCTATGAAGCTGCTGCTTCACATTATGGTAGCAACACCCAAGGGCCTGCAGATCTGCCTGCTGGCTTGTGCAGCATTGCCACAAAGGTTTATTTATTTTTTAAGTGTATTTAAGAATTCTGGAAATACAGGAATTCCATATTTTGTTGTAAATATTATTTTAGGGTATCAGCACTTTGTAGTGAATAGGGAAAATCTCTGCAGAAAATGCGCTGAAATATAAATTGAAATTGATAAATTGGCAGGAAGGAGTAAATAATTAAGGAAAGTTTAACAGTGGCATACTGCCTGAAGATTTGAGCAAAAGCTTTCTTCACAAGCAGTGAGTTCAGATTGCTTTTCCCTCTGATCTTTTCTTGGTCACCTGTGTCCATGTTACTGGAAGTTACTCATCTGGCTGGTGTACACAGGGCTGCTGCAGTCGCACTCCTGGTCACCCTTTTGACCTGTGGTCTATTAAAAAAACCAGGCAGCTTTTCCCCATAGCAGCCCTCCTGGTGCTGTGCTCTGTATTGGCGGCTGGAAAGGCGTCGATAACCCACCGGTGTTTTGGGCACTGCTGAGCTCAGGGCTGTCTCTCCAACATTCCCCCTCACCAGTAGGCTGGGGGTGGGCAAGATCTTGGGAGGAGACATGGCCAGGACAGCTGACCCCAACTGACCAAAGGGATATTCCATACCGTATGATGTCTGCTCAGCAATAAAAGCTCAGAGAAATTGTGGGGGGGGGCATTCGTTATTACGATGTTTGTCTTCCAGAGCAACCGCTACATGTACCGAAGCCCTACTTCCTGGGAAGTGACTGGACATCACCTGATGATGGGAAGTAGAGAATAAATCTTTTGTTTTTCCTTTGCTTCTGCACATGACCTTTGCTTTTGCTTTATTAAACTGCCTTTATCTTGACCCACGAGTTTTTTTCCACCTTATTTTCTCCCCTTCCCATCCTGCTGAGGAGGAGAGTGATAGAGTGGCTTGGTGGGTACCTGGTGTCCAGCCAGGGACAACCCACCACAGTAGGTAAGGAAAGAGAAAAGCTGAATCAGAGGGGAAAGAAAGGTCTGGGGAATCACAGACCAGGACACCTGGCTGCAACACTGAGGAAGATGCCAGAGTAAAGGATTGAATGATTGCTTCGTGAGCACCTGGGCAACGACAAAGCAGTGAGAAACAGTCAGGAGGGCTCCGGCAGCCTGGCTAGGCAGGGAAAAACCACCTCAGACCAACCAAAAGTCCTTATCTCACCAGATAAGTGGCCAAAAGAGAAGCTGTGGTTGTGCCATCATGAGCTCGATAAGGCTTTCGGCAGCAATCTGAAGTTCCCTCTGTCATGGTTTAAGACCAGCCAGCAACAAAGGACCACGAAGCCGCTCACTCACTCCTCCCACCTGGTGGGATGGGGAAGAGAAAATATAAAGAAAGGCTCATGGCTCGAGACAAGGACAGGGAGGGATCACTCACCACTTATGGTCACAGGCAAAAAACAGACTCAACTTGGGGAAAAAACTAAATCAATTTAATTTACTACAAATCAAATCAAAACAAGGATAATGAGAAGTAAAACCAAATCTCAAAACACCTTCCCCCCACCCCTCCCTTCTTCCCAGACTTAACTTTACTCCCGAGTTCTCTACCTTCTCCCCACCAGCGGCTCAGGGGGACGGGGAACGGGGGTTGGGGTCAGTTCATCACACGTTGTCTCTGCCGCTCCTTCCTCCTCAGCGGCAGGACTCCTCACTCTTCCCCTGCTCTGGCATGGGGTCCCTCCCATGGGAGACAGTCCTTCACAAACTTTTCCAGCATGGGTCCTTTCCATGGGTTGCAGTCCTTCAGTCACAGACTGCTCCAGCGTGGACTTTGTCATGGAGTCCTGGCCACCTTTGGGGGCCTCCACTCCCCTCCATGGGCTGGGGGGAACAGCCTGCCATCTCACCAGGGGCTGCGGGGGCATCAACCTCCTCAGGCACCCCTCCTTCCCCTCCTTCTTCACTGACCTTGGTATGTGCAGAGGTGTTCCTCTCACATTCCAATCCCCCTACTCACTGCAGGTTCCCCTTCTTAAATATGTTATCCCATCACTGATTGGGTTGGCCTGGGCCAGAGGTGGGTCTGAGTTGGAGCCGGGGAAACTTCTAGCAGCTTCTCACAGGAGCTGCCCCTGCGGCCCCCTCCCCCACTACCAAAACCACACCACACAAACCCAAAACACCCTCATAGGGCCTTAAGATAAGTACAAAAAGCACTGGTTATCAGCAGCTTGCGGTCAAACTGGTGAGACATTTCAAGTGGAGCCACGCAAGTCTGTCCTACACCAGTTTATCTCAAATTTGTGGTCAGAAAATGAATGGTGGACAAGAGCTATCAAACCATGGGTTACACTGAGAGGGAACATGATCACTTCCACTGATGGTTAAAAACTACAAAAACCAGTTAGGAACCAAAGTAGTGAAATAAAGTAAACACAAGTGCAAAACACTTGAGGAGCTCAAAGAGCGACGTAAGTAGGGGCAGAATGGGTGGGAGACCTTCCCGCAGAAAGGGCTGGGGGGTCCAGTGGGAACCAAACAAGTTGATGTGAGGGGAGAGGGGGAAGAGAAAAAAAAGGAGAGGGGAAAATCCCATCTGGGGATTTATTTTTCTCATAGCAGTGTATATGAAGCACCTGGGGTAATTCTCCTCTCAGCTATCAGCATCAGTGAGGCTCAGCTACAGTGTTTGAGTCTGTCGCACCAACAAAAATGTGCTCAGGAGGATCACAACTCAAATGGAACGTACAGCCTATAGGAAACAAGGAATTAGATTTTCTTTTTTTCCAGAAAAGCGAAAGAGGACACAGTCATGATTTTCTAATATGCAAAAGAAATGGAGGGCAATGACCCACATTCTTCCCTTCCCCTTGAGGGTAAGGCAAGTAGCATTGAGTTTGGCAGGTTTGTGTTGGATATTTCAGAAAACTTTCAGGGTAATGAAGCAATGCAACATTCACTGGGTGTTTTAAAGAACAAAGGCCAACATGTAAAAGTAGCTCTATATCATGCTGCTGTGGAGTGGGGAAATGCAATAGGTGTTGTTTAAGGACCTTTCCAGGCTAACAACGCTGCATCAGAATCAGCAGTCAGCAAATCGAAAAGACAACAAATGATAGACAGGGAAGAAAAATCTTCTCTGTAAGGGTCCTATGCTTTGGTTTTACAACCAATGTCAGTATTGGGAAAAGTATTTAAATGTGCTTCTTACAATAAACAGCAAGTGTGTGGTGGCAAGCTTTCTCTCTCATCGACTTGTTAAGCTGCAGGTGGTATGGGCTGATCTCTCCATGGCTCAGGGATCTGTCTGAAGTCCGAGGCTGCAATGACTGGCTTTCATAGACACCAGGCAGAGGGAGCAATTCAACAACCTGTTTCAGCAGTAACTGAAGCAGTAGGAAACCACTGCCAAAAACAAGTCCCCATGGGCTAGAGCCATAAGCCATGTGAGTGAACAGATTGCTCTGATGACTGACTCTGAATGCCGGAGTCGGAATGGTTTAAGCCACATGTCCGTGTCTCTCTCTCTGAGACGTGCAGAAAACAAAGGGAAATGCCACCACAGCAATGCAGTGCTGAATAACTGGTTTGTTCTCCTTTGTTACTCATTGAAAAAGTGGGCTGGGATTTCCTAGCCAGCAAGCTGTCCCCAGGACAGTGCTTCTCTGGTGGTTGCCTTGGGCACACTCGGGACTGCACCCCAAAATTCTGGGCTCATCTTATGGGGTTTTCTTCCTGATAAAAACAACCTCATGTTTTATCCAGGCTGGAAAGGGCAACACCAGCCCTACTTTAAACTGGAGATGTCAGACAAACTTGAGAAACCATGTGTGGGTCATACTGGTGGTCAGTAACCCCTGAAGTCTGCCTCCAGCAGCAGCAGTAGGACATGCTGCCTCGGGAGGACACATGAGCTTGGCTGCTTTCTGTGGTCCATTTCCAGCCCAGCACCCCCAGCTGTTTAACAGGGGTGGCAGGAGGCACATCCACCCTTTGTACAGTGCTGTTGTCCATAAATCCATCCAGTCGCTTTGGGAATGTGCTGGTGCTGTTGGCCTCTACAGCTTTCTGGGTGGCAAAGCCATGGCCACAGGTTCCTTCATAATACTGGTTTGAATCTTTATAAAATCCTTTCTGAAGACCTAGCTATACTTCACCCACTGGCCATTATCCACATACTCGCTGACATCGTCCCGGAAGACCATCAGGATCCAAGGCAGGATTGCCCCTTATGGCAGCTGGGCTGACCGTCTCCCAGGTGACCAGGTTTATCCATCACCTCAGTGATCTTACCTTTAACGTACACTCTCCTATATTTCCCAGGACGGGCGCCAGCCTGTGGTCCCAAGGACCCTTCTGGAGCTGCTGCTGCAGTCGGGGGTGACACCAGCCACCCACCAGCATGCCAGCATTGATGCCGGCTGGCAGCAGAGCCCTTGCCCAGTCTGCCTGCTCTGCTGTGGCACAGCTCAGTGCCCCCAGCCAGCTCAGAGTCACTGGCAGGAAGGCTTTCTGTTTGCTCCAGTACTTACTTCCTATTTATACTGAGTTAATCTGACTTCTGTCAACTGTCCCAGGGTGGGAACCTCCCCACAGCCTCCACAGTAAAGACTGGCAGGAAGGCTACAAAGGACTATGAAGGCTTAGTCCCCCTTTCACACCTTTTTCACCAGGCAGCCCTGACCTTCCCCCAGCTGCTTGTCATGTTTTGCTAACAGTTTGAGCATCCCTTGCAAGGCACCCTCCAAGGCCTTTTTCAGTCCTTTTCCTTGTTTACATGTGACCTGTGTTTTATGTCAATTTAACACCAGTTCTCAGATGGACAAGTTTTCCATTTCCTGCAGAGCAGCCTTTTCCCTATGGCAGTCACTGTAACTTTTCCTTTGAGGGGACAACATTTTGTTTTCTTCTTAGGTTGTGGCATTCTTTTACTTCTAACATGGTATTTTTGAACAGCCACCAGGACGCTTGCAGGCTTCTTTGGTTTGGAGCTGCTCCTTTTTGCTGGGGACTGTTGTTTCTAATGCTTGCCTTAGTTTATTTAGTTGCCTTCCTTGAAACTGAGTACTCCCATAGTGGATGCACATGGCCTGGTTTTTTCCCATTTCAGTGTTAAAAGTGATCATGTTGTGGGACTGTAATCTCAGAGCAGTTTCCCACTAACACCCGTCAAATGAAGCCGTTGTACCACTCTTTAGCGTTTGTTTCTGTGGGTTCTCGGACCAGCTCTTCCTGCAAGCAGGGACTTATTGCAACCAAAAATTCTGCTTCTGCATCTCATCCTGACAAGGCATCAATTCAGCCTGTACGCAGGCTCTCACTCATACCACCATCCTGTATTTACTTCTTCTCTGGTCTCACTGACCACTCTCGCTGTCCTCCTAAAGGATCAATAGTACAGTCCTACTACAGCATTTTTGTCAGTAGTGACTAGGATTTCCACTCACAGGTTTTTAGGATGCTTCTCTTTTCCTGTAATATTTTTATGCTGTTACATTTTTATCCTTCACATACAGCACCAGTCCTCCACCTCTACATCCTACTCTGTCGTTCCTATAAGGCTGGCAGTGCTGTATCTCATTGGTTTCCTAGCCTCCACCAAGTTTCTGAGAAACCTGCTGTCTCAGGGTTGTCATTTGGCACCAGGCATTTGGGTTCATCCGGCCTGTTTTTGAAGCCTCTAGGAATTGTGCAGAAGCACTTTTAAGTTTGCCCTCTCTTCATTGCTTAATATTGCATGTGCCAAACCCTTGCCACTGTATTATTCTATTTTGTCTTTCTCATTTATTGTGATCGTGGTGCTTGTTTCCCTCCTTTTTTTTTCAGAGGTAAACTGAATGTCAGCCATGTCCACCTTGTAGAACATGTCAGTCCTCTGCATGTCTCAGCTTCCCCTGCTTCTAGTGGAAATACTCTGCAAGCTCTTTAATTTCCAGTGCCACAGCCTGGCTGTCTTACAGCTCAGGTGCAGCGTACCCCTTCTAGGCTGCTCCTCTCTTCCATGAAGTTTTGCCAGTTCTTCCCATGCCTCAACCATCTACAAGGCCCTGCATTTCCCCACGAGGCCACAGTGCAGCCTTGTGATGAGGGACCTGCCCCCAGCGCAGGAGCTCCCAGCACCCAGAGCATCCTGCCTCCCTGCCAAAGGCTGGGTAACCTCCCACAGCTTAAATGGGTTTGATTGCTTTGGGAAGCTTCTATCAGCCTAGTGTCTGCCCTGAAGGCATAACTAGGATCACTCATTTCTTACCCTACCCTTATTAATCTAATGAGCAATAGAGGAGAAATGTTCAAGAGCATGAAAAAAAACACACAGCGAGGATGCAGTTGACCCGAGACTCTTGTGCCTTCACACCACAAACTGCCCTGCTGCAGCCCTTGGTCTTCCAGAAACACTTCATTTCCAAGAACTGGAGCGGTTTCTTGTTGCAAGGCAGGCAAGGAGAAAATTGGTCCCATTTCTGTCCTTTAAATCAGGTTTTATTTATGAATTCCCTGCCTATTAAGCCACACCTCAGCTGATGCAGATCAAGGAACTGACAAAGTTCAGGAGGGGCTTGGATATGTGCACAGTTAGAGAAATCAGGAATATAGATTCCTGTCATAATAATAAAAATCCTGGCAGCATATTTTTTGTACCTTTTCCTTAGAAACAGAGACAATCTCTAACAAGATGTGGCTGCATGCCTGAGACACAAGGGCCATATAGGGGACCAGATTATCCCACAGATGTCTGCCCTCAGCATTTAATTGCAGGAGGCTGTCCTTCCCTCCTGCCAGACACAGCAGAGAAGAGTAAAGAGTAGCTGATACTGAATCTGATGCAGTGCCCTGCAGTGTGGCTTCTGGGTAAAGCAGAATTGCCTCTCCCATGTGACTGCTGTGATCAATGAAGAGCTGCCTACTGATAGTTCATGAATACTATTTATTGACTCAATCATTGTGGCCCTTGCTATATGTACTATAGGTAGATGTCATGCACTTACCACATAACCAAGCTATTTCAGTAGAAGGACTGTCAGATTGCTCTATATGGAGGCTGAAAAGTTAGCTGTGCTGTTGTGGCCAAAGGTTGATGGCCAACAGTTCAAAGCCTTGCTGGTGGCCAGCTACTAGGGGGATCCCCTGGGGACTGATCCTGCAGCTAGTACTGTTTAGTGTCCCCAGCACCAACGGTTCACAGGTGCTTGGTGGGACAAAGCTGCCAGTCAGAGGAATGTGGACAGGCTGGACAGGGATCTCATGAAATTCAACTGCAGGCGCTGCCAAGACCCGCACCTGACACGGAAAAGTCCCAAGCACCAGTACATGCTGGAGACCAGCCAGTTTGAAAGCAGCTCTGTGGAGAAAGCTGTGGGAGTCCTGGTGGACAGCAAGTTGACCACAAGTGGGTAATGCACTCTTACAGCAAAGGCAACCAACAGCCTCCTAGGCTGCATTAGGAAAAGCATCACCAGCAGGTCCAAGGAAGTGATCCCTCCCATCTACTTGCACTTGTGCTGAATTTTGGGCTCCTCAGTATAAAACGGACCCTGATATGCTGTAGGCCAGTGCAGGCGACCAAGCTGGAGCACAGGTTATACAAGCAGAGGCTGAGGGAACTAGGTCTGCTCAGCCTGGAGAAGACAAGGCTTTTGGGAGACGTTTCCAGATACCTCTGTGGAGCTTATAGAGAAAGTGGAGTCATACTTTTCTCAGAGGTGCACAGCAAGAGGCAACAGTCACATGTTACAACAAGGCAAATTTAGACTTGATAAAAGAAAAGTTTTTCACAAAAAATCTTGGGTGGTTAAGCACTGTACCAGGTTGCAGAGAGAGGCTGGGGAATCTCTGTCCTCAGAGGCAGGTTCAAAATTTGGCAGTGCGAGGCCCTGAGAAATCCAATCTAGCTTCAACGTTGGTACTGCTTTGAGCAAGGGGTTGGACTAGAGACTTCCTGAGGTCTTCTCCAGCCTCCGTTACTCTGTGCTTCTGTGGTTCTGTGAAGATGCAGCCAGAGGGAAGAATGGAAAACATAGATTTAATTTTCTCACCACACATGGTGAGAGACGATGAAGGATGCTCGCACGGATGCTGCACAGCTTGTCACACAGAGGAGCTCCCTGCGTTGGCTCTGGGAGCACCAATGTGGCTTACAGGTCAGTCAAGGGCTGGGCAAGGGAGAATCAGCAAAACAGTGATGCCAACACCCTAGGCGTAATGGGCTTGGACTGAAACAGCTCATCTAGCATATCAAGTGGCACTTTGGCATCTGTATCCCTTCTCCCTGCAAAGCCGGGCTTTGCTTTTAGAGGTAAAGAAGCAACATTTTAAGAAGGTTGTTTTGGGCCACCTCATTCCTCTGACTGCGGACTACCAGGGAGAATAAATTGCAGGGGCAGAGGAGAGCAGAGCGGCTGGGAAAACCAGCACTGCAGTCCCACCATGGGAGCACGAGCCCCGTAGGAGAGGTGAAATCATGGGGGCTGAGGGGGTCCTCGGGGAAGACAGAGAGGGTGCAGAGAGAGGTTCAGCTAATCCGGTGACCACAGCAACCAGTTAATAACGGACTCAGCGTTATTTGCCTTGCTCCAACTAAAAGTGGGGGGAAATTCCCACTCCACTATTCATTATCAGCATCTCCTTCTGTGAGATTTCCAAGAGATAATGTTAAAATATCAGTCTTCTTCAGCAAATATGCCAGGTCCATGAGGCACTCATCTGCCCAGGTATTAAATAATGAAGGTAAACCTGGGGGAGCAGCGTGCCGCTTCTTTCATCACAGCCAGCCTTGTGCAGCGGCTCCATCTTGTGAAGATGCTGACAGAGGTGGGATGAGATCCTGTGCATCCACACCATTGAAGGAAACAGGGCTTGCAAAGAAAGGTATCAGCAGAAGAAGTCGAACCCACTGCTAATAAAGCTGTACCCAACCAGCCCTCCTCCGCTTTGCTTTCTGACCCCTACACGCCTTTTGGAGACTAACTACAGCCTCCAAAGTGTAGGGGACAGATATTTGTCTTGAACATTTCTTGGCACAGAAGAAACCACAAGATGCCCGTTTACAGGGCAGAGCCCTGCACACAAGAATCCACAGCCTGGCGCAATAACTGCCAACACATTACGGCACAGGCGCAATGAAAGGTCGTCTGGTGGTCACGGCACTTAATGGGGGCACCCGACAACCGACGGCCCCCTAAAAAACACATCCGCATGCGCAATGGACTGGAGACACCACACGATCGTTGTGTGGGTACCAAAGTCTCTGTGGCAAACGTGCCGTTGCCTCGAGTACTTCTTGGAACCGGGCGGAGACTTTGGGACTCAGACTGTATAAAATGGTACCATCAGGAGCTAGGGGTGGGATCCCCCACCACCAAGACACCAACAATCAAGAGGACCACCGGGACGCCGCTGGATCCACGGGTGGTGATATCTTCTGTCTCTGTCTCTCTCTTTCTCTCTCTCCTCCTCTCTTTATACATGTGGCATGGGACTTGTTTGTGTAGTTGAGTTGTCTAGTTAAGTAGTTGCCATTTAGTTATTGTATCTACCCTCATGACTTGCATTCTGTATTAATAAATGGCTAAACTAGTTGGCTGGTGTCGTTTCACCTTAATTCAGTCCAGGGCGATCACGAACTTGGTCATTGGTCCCAAGGGGAGGGAGGTCATCCTAAACGTCTCCTTTCAGCCCCAACACAAAGACACCAGCCAGACTCCCCCACCCACAGCGGGCAATACTTTTCCCCCCTGTGGTATTTTTGGCATGTGAGGTGGCAGGGAAAGGGTTGTGAGTGTGCAGAAGCATGGCTGGGAAGCAGAAGGAGAGGTCTCTCGATGGCAGGCAGGGAGCTTGGTAGATGGAGGCAAGGGCCTCCAAGACCCTCTGACTTGGGCAGCTGTAGGCAAATAACCCCTCGTTAACATGACACCGGTATCCTTAGCACTGGTGTCTGTCCCCAGGTGGCAAACGCAGTTTCGGTGTTCGGAAACACCCAGCTCATTACAGTCCCTCTACTCACAGGCAGGCATATGCCAGAAACCTCCTGCCTTCGCAGCAGAGAGAAATGTTGAGGCAAAGGTTGTCTGAATCATTTCAGAGATGCGTTGGACTCGCTAAAAGCTATTACAAAAAAAAAAAAAAGCTGAAACAACAAGGTGTCATTATTTTTTTTTGCTGACAAGCAATATCGGCAGAGCACGCTGTTACAGGAGCACCCCCCCAAGCAGGGGGAGATGGGCCACCAGCATGGACATGGCCAGTCTCTCAGGAGAGTGCTAGCCCAGGCAGTAGGGCTACATGCCCCTCCGTGCCACGTGGTCAACAGCCCAGGGTCAGTCCCAGCCATCTTTTCTTGAGCAGTAGGGACACAGCCCGGGATGCTGGGAAGGGACTGAGGCAAACACTTGCACAACAGCTGGATGCTGGGTCTTTAGCTCAGCCCTCACCATGGCTCCTGCCAGGAATAGGGTGTGAACTATAAGATGTAGATGGAGAGACACCCAGAGAAAAATCAGGTGTTTCTTCTTCTCTTTGGAAATCTGGGAAATGCCACTCCTGAGTACATACTTGCCACCACACCAATGTCTATAGTGCTGCAGGTTCTGTTTACATGAGAAAAAAGTGCTGTTAAGTCTGACAAAACCACAGCCCAGTAAATTTCATCATAGTGTCATATTACCACTGAATGAAAGGTTGCTTTCCCTATATATTAAACTTCCCCAAACCTCAGTCCTATGCCAGAAGCTGAGCTGCGGACAAGTAGGTAAGATACCACTGCTCAGGGCGGGAGTTCTCCTTCCCTTCAGCAGTACCACCTCCTTTGCATCCCAGAGGCTGCAGCTTTTTCCTGCCTGAGATTTCTGCTTGAATAAGGATACTGATATTTGTCCTGTAGTTCTGGATTTAGGTCACCTGAATTTACATGGCTCTCATCCACACGTGAGCCTATCTCCCTAGGCTCCCCTCACAGCCCGTGAGGGGAAATGGGTGTTCCCAGAGTACAACTCACCCTAAAGTAGGTCGCCACAATGGTTTAGACAGCTTGCATCTTGAAAGTGTTGGTTTCTGGGTACAAAGAAAGTCTGAGGAGATTCAGGTGAATCTGTCCAGGTATGGCGAAGGTGGTTTGTATATGGAATAAGGGCATTCATGGTGGGAGTGCAGCAGCACAGGGCACTGAACATTACTAATTCTGTTTTCTGAATTAAATATTGGGGTTTGAGATTTGGAGGAAGTTACCAGTGTGTTGTAGAAGAGACGGGTTTGGAACACCAGCAGAAGTGAGAGGTCACAAATCTCTTTTGAATGGCTGCAGCCTGGTTTGTGCCAGAGCAGGAGACTTGCCATTGAAGTCTCTTATAAAAAGAGACACAACTCCCATTTGTGTATTGCTTTGCCTACCCAACCAAGAGAAACACCCCATCAGCTCAGAAAGAGTTTCTTTGTGTTTATTTGGCAAGCAGTGCGATATATCAGTGCCTTCATGCATGCCAGTGCTGACTGATTGATTTTCAGGCTGTTTGGCATGCTCAGGAAGAACCACTCCACGTACACAATGCTCGTGCTGCTGGGCCTTGCTGCCCTCCTGGGTAAGTCTGTCACCCCTCGCTGTCTCACCCCAAGCAGCCGGGCACATGCTCCCCGGGGCCGGGAAGCAGGAGACATTGATGCACTTCCTCACCTCCCTCCCCAAAAATCTCGGTTGCCGTTAAAGTCTACCCAAAGAGAGAGTGCTTGGGTCCTCTCGTGAGTCTTGCAGAAGGAGGGGTGGCCCCTGAGGGATGGGTGGGCGCAGGGTGCTGGGCGCAGGGTGCTGGGCGCAGGGCAGGACCTCCCCTCCTCTCCATCACAAAGAGGGACAGAGGCAGTCCCGTGTGGCTCCTGCACCCCACAGCCCATCCTCTCCGGGGTGCAGCCTCCCCTTGGGTTTCACTTGCAGTCACAAAAGGTTTTTACTGCTTAAGCCTTTCCGTGTCCCGTCTGCAGGTGCCTCCCAGGGCCGCACGGATTGCTACGGCAGTGTCAACAGAATTAGAACCCCTGGGGCTTCAAGGAAAACTGCAAAGCCAGAGGGTTTACCCTACTCTGGTGAGTATCCCTCTTCTGCCAGACAGCTCCATTTCTCCATGGGACAATAATGCCAAATCCTTCACATTTCCAAAGCGCTGAACACACACTAGCTGCTGAGCCTGCATAATATCCCTGTAGGCGATCATCTGCCTCCTCCCAGAGGCAAGGCAAACAAAACGTTGGTGTAATTCTGTCTGTATTAGAAAGAGAGAGGTGAAAGACAATTCTGAGTTTTAAAAGTTATTAAGCAATTATCTTTACTTTTTATTTTAATTACAGGAGTTAGAGCTTCAGAAAAGATCGCTGAACGGGACCTAAGAGCTATGGATCAATATAAAACACTCATTAAGAAAGTTGGTGAAAAACTGTGCATAGAACCAGCCCTGATTGCTGGCATCATCTCCCGGGAATCTCATGCTGGCAAAGCACTGAAGAATGGCTGGGGTGACAATGGAAATGGATTTGGTTTAATGCAGGTATTTGCTGATACTCCACTAAAACCTGATAAACAAATAGCATATAAATAAAAGTAAGACTCCTAAACATATCATCCATTACAGCAGGGAAATGACTTCTTTTTGTTGTTTTGATATTTCTAGGTTGACAAAAACTCACATAGACCTGTGGGACAATGGAACAGTGAAGCTCATCTTACCCAGGGCACAAACATACTTATCACAATGATAAAGACAATACAGAAGAAGTTCCCACGCTGGACAAAGGATCAACAGCTGAAGGGTAAGGTACAAGCCACAGGTTTTGTCCAGGAGAGAAGAAAAACTTTAGGATGAGAACATACTGAATTAGTTCCCATGTTTCTCAAAAACTACGTTTCTAGCAGGCTGTGGTTTAGCTTTTCACCCCTCTTTTATTTCACCGGCAAAAGACAAGCTTCGTCAATTCTGTGTAGTTTCTGCCTTTCCTTAGTATGGCAGTCTTGCTGAGTTTTCACCACCATGTGGCAAATATTTATACACCTGAAACCTAGTCTATATAAGAGCTGAGCTTTAACTTATCTGACCATGAGGAGTCTCCTACAGCCATTCATGTTAACAAATAGCTCCATGGTTTACTTGAACGGGGCCAGCAGTTCACTCCATATCTCTGTTGACAAAGGAGATGAGTTGTTTGCTCTCAGGGAATTGCAAAATTGTGCTGCGCAACATCGAATAGCTGCCCACTTCAAAGCAGGCTGCACCCCGCAACCCCCTTGGACTGCTGGGGTGCCACAGCAGGTTTGTTTCACAGCTACCTCAGATACCTCTGCTTTTCAACACAGCATATGGAGTAGCATATACACAGCTGCAAGACAAAGATAATGCAATGTATTAGTGTGTTTCAGCTCTCCTTTAAGAGCAGTAGTTTTCAAGAATGAGTGAGAAGTTACAAGGATGATGTTGGATATGATATGATATGATATGACATGATATATGATATGATATGATATGATATGATATGATATGATATGCTCCCATTCTATTCTATTCTGAACAAGCCCAGTATAAATGAAGGCCTTGTGCTGGGCCAGGTAAACGGTACAAGTTCCTCAAGCTGCAAATATCTGTGAACACAAACCCTCAATATCTTTCAGATGTTTTGGTGGATTCAGGAAAAAATGTAAGCTGTTTGCAGAGCCCCATTTAAGTCAAAGAAGATCTGATAACGCCACCTATTCCCCTTCCAAAGTCCTGATAAGTGAAAGCTTTCAAAACAGTAAAAGCTGAACACATCAGGCTGGAATTTTCCCTGGTTTTTTTAAGTCTGTATGAGTTCTTTTGGAGTTTTGTTTCAGGTGGGATTTCTGCCTACAACGCTGGTCCTAAGAACGTCCAAAGCTATGACAGAATGGACATCGGCACCACCCACGATGACTACTCCAACGACGTGGTTGCGCGAGCCCAGTATTACAAGAAACACGGATACTAGACTCGGTAATCTCTACTGAGTAACTTCCTTACCATCACCTGCATGACAACCCTGAGGGAGACAAGACACAGAGAAGCTGTACCCTGCAAATCCATAGAGATGCAAATGTACAGAAATGATTTACATGAATAAGAATTTGCAGACTAAAGCCCTGAATTTTTAAAACAATATTCAGTAAGACACCAGTCATATAGTTTCTTTACAAGCAATATGGTTTGGATTTTACAAAGGGAATATTACCAAAATCTTAATGTTTTTGTCTGCTATCTACTTATTCTCTGAGTTAGGAGGAATACCTTGTTTCGTTATTGATAATTTGCTGCCTTGCAGATCTTAAAATACATTTCTGGCAAAATATGTCATTCTCTTAAGAAATCAAAAGGCAAAATACTTCCTTGGGTATTAGCTTCATGATTTATTTTTTCAAAGCTGCTTGATATTTACATTATGCTGTGGCATAGTCATTTTTTTCTGAATGCTAATTTTTCATATAAATGCATAGAATAGATGGATGCTTTCAGTCATACAGAAATAAGCAAACAGAAATTGAATAAAAGTGTTATTAGCAAACAAAGCAGGACTCCAATGTACTCATATTGTCATGTGTGTTAGCAAAGTTTGGATAAGTTTGATGTTAATTTTAGGTAGCTAGAGAAACAGAGAAGGGAACAGGATGAAATACATGCTTGCGCTTCACAAAATTCTTTGCCCTCTCTGCTGCTTGAGAAGAGTGACACTCGGGGAAACAGCAGTCTGAGTTTGGTATATTTTGGTGCTCCTATTCCTTCTAGACCCAGAATTGAACTATGTTGTGGTTTAAGCCCAGCCAGCAACTAAGCACCACGTGGCTGCTCGCTCACTCCTTCCCCCCAGGTGGGATGGGGAGGAGAATTGGAAGAAAAAGGTAAAACCTCATGGGATAAGGAGAGTTTAACAGGGCAACACAAGGAGGGAAGAAGTAATAATAACAATAATACTAATAAAAGAATGTATAAAGTGAGTGATGCACAATGGAACTGCTCACCACCCGGAACCCGATGCTCAGCCTGTTCCCGAGCTGCGATCCCTCTTCCCCCCAGCCAGCTCCCCCAGTTATATACTGAGCATGACATCCTACGGTATCAAATATCACCTTGGCTAGTTCGGGTCAGCTGTCCTGGCTGGGCCCCTTCCAGCTCCTTGTGAAAATTAACTCTATCCCAGCCGACCCCAGGGTAAACAATTTTGGGGGTGGGAGGGTGGAAAAGCAACAGAAGGAGAGGGGTAGATGCATGCAGGACTGAGTGATGCTCATTCTCAAGGGCCAAAGAAAGAGTTGGGTTTGGTCTGGCAGCAAGTAGTGCAAGCCATGCCTTTCCCACCAGCATCCACTTGCATGCTGAGGGAACTTCCTTTATTCTTCCATGATGAGCTTCTGGGACTGGGAATAACTGTATGTCAAAATAATTAGAAAAACCACTGGCTGCAAGCATCTTAAATGGATAGGAAAATGCAATCCAAAGCCATTAACAGTGCACAGAGTTATGATACACATCCTCCCAGGAGCAATTAGAGACCATGCTGAAAACATCCAGCATAGATTTAAACAGGGTAAATAGTGCCCAGCCAACCTGTTTGCCTCCTGCGAGCTGACTGACTCTTTGGAGAAGGGGAGAGGAGCGGATATGGTATACCTTGACCTGCCAAGGCCTTTGTCCCAGCCTGGTGTAGTATCCTTATAGCAGACTGGTGAGACATGGACTGGGTAGGTGGGTAGAAAATTGGCTAGAAAGTTGCCAGGCTCAAAGTATGATGGTCAGTGTCACAGGGTCCAGCTGGTGGCCAGTTGCTAGTGGCATCCCCCAGGGACAGATCCTGCAGCCTTTACTGCTTTGTGTCTTCAGCAGCAATTCAGACTAGGGACAGAGAGCGCTTGCAGAGAGCAAGTTCACAGATGATACCAAACAGCAGGTCCTGGAGAGGTTGGAGAAATGGGCTGATGGTAACCCCATGGTGATCAATTAAGACAAAGGCAAAGCCCTATACCTGGGACAGAATAACCCCATGCACCAGTACAGGCTGGGAGGCAACTGTCTAGAAAGTAAGCTGTGCAAAAAGGTACCTGGAGGTCCTGGTGGACACCATGGGCCCTCACAGAGATGTAGACTAAGAGCACCCTGAGCTGCATTAGTAAAATTCTAGTCAGCAGGAAGGGGAACTATCATTTACCTCTCTTTCATGCTTGTGAGACCACACCTGGAGCACTGTATGCAGTTTGGGGTTCCCTGATACAAGAGAGACACGACATGCTGCAGTGAGTCCAGAAGAGGCCACCAAGCTGGTCAAGGGTGGGAGCACAGGACACACAAGGAGAGGCTGAGGGAGCTGGGTCTGCTCAGCCTGGAGAAGAGTCACCTTTCAGGTGACCATGCTGTCTGGGGCCCTGACTGCACTGATGGGCTCTGCAGCCCCTTCTCCCTCTCTCCCAAGGGTCTGGCTGCCTGCATTGAAGGTCAGCTCTGATACTGCAACATGGCGAGCCTCATCTGTTCTGCCCTCCCATGCACCTTTTGCCTGCTGGCTCAGGAGCTGCATTTAAGCTCACAACCTTGCCCTGGGTCCTCACCTCAGCTGCACTGGAAGTCAGCCCTGTGCCTGGCTTTGTAATCTCCCGATCCTGATTTTCTTTCCTGGCTTGCTCTTGAACGTGTCTTGTAATGACAGACTTGTCCTAGCAGGTCACCTCGATTTGGAAAGACCTTGCTTGCCATCACCACAGCCCATGTGGTGCTGTGAGCAGTTTGTATGGGAAGGTAGGCTGGGAGGTGTCTGCCTCGCTGCCACCCTGGAGGAGTGGCTGTCTGACAGCATATGCTTGGAAACTCAGGTGATTCACTTAATTTTTTTAAATACAGGCTGCACAAATCACCCAGAAGTAACAAATGCTGATGACTATTCAGCTCTTAGATCAACCCATTAGTCCTGCAGAATGACTCTGAACAATCACCTCTGCAGACGCCTCATGCCACTAGTTCCTGGGACCAGCACGGAGGGATGTCCCTGTCCCGTGGCTCACCGGCCCACAGGCTCCATTAGCTGGAAGGCACCTTGCTGACACTTCAGCTAGTCCTGCTATGAAATTACTTTGTTTGTTGTGTTTGTTATGTAAAACATACCTGTTTTAAAGCTACTTTCTCTTGTCTTGCCTTGTACCAAATTGCTCAGTAGTACCTCTGAAGGCAAGGTCTTAGCACTGGCAGTCTCCATACTAACTCCCACTGAGCCCATACAGCCAATGTCAGGTGAGATAAGGGCTGTTGTGCATTTACAGTTAAACATGAGCACCTCAGTATTTTCTACCTCCTGGCAGTTTTCCAGTAGTCATGTAATAAATACATGCCAAAAACATCCCGCCCTTTTTCTTTCTTATTCAGAAAAAAAATGCCAAAGCTTTGTAATTTGCCTTAGCAAAGGTATAATTGGCTTAATATGTATCTTCACAAGGTCCTCCTTACATACACACAGAGATGGCTGCAAACCTCACAGCAGACGTTCACTGCAGACATCCCTCCAGGTGGACGGGTGGCAATTTCACCCTCTCCCCATCCATGCCACCGAGGTGGGCTGCGCTCTGCATGCCAGGATTTGCCTCCCATAGCTACAGAGGGGATTTAGTCTCCAAAATCCACCATCTCCTGCCTTCTGGCCCAGGGACTAACACTGCCAACATCCCTAGCCCAGGCCCAGAGCAAGGCAGTGCAGTGGGAGACGAGAGTGGGAGGGCAGAAGTGTCCTGCTGTGGTGCAAAGGCAACCACCACACTAGGATGCACATCATAGTGTCTGCAAGACACACGAAGCCTTTGTGCTAATCAGCACCAGAAAAGCCTCAGCTAAGGACTGCGTTGGGTTCAGGTAGCCATAGCTCAGTGAAGATGGAGACCAACTGGAGAACCTCAACCACAGCAACAACCATGATCAGAAGTGAAGAAAATGTGACCTGAAGAGACTGCAGAACTGGGACGGCTTAGACAAGAAAAAATGTGCTAAGGACAGGTATATCTGTCTATACATAATAGACAGCCAGGAAAGGGAAAGAAGTAAAGAAAGAGGTTTGCCACGTCCATGTGGACAGAGTAGAACAACTACACATAAATGCAAAAATACATGTAGTTTCCCATTTTTGGCTTTCATTTTTAATTAGCAATGAATACAAAGCATTTAAGTATCGCTCCTTAGTATTTATCTTACAACAAGAACGGCCTTTGCTGTACTTAGGTGAGGTCATGAACAAGACTTCCAAAATACTGGAGAATTTATCTAAAGTCTTAGCTCGGCTTTGCAAGACCCAAGGTTTGCAAACATGAACTTATTACAAAAGACACTGAAATTTGTGCAATTTGTGTAAGTTTCATGGCTCTGTCCTGTTTGCGCTCTGCAGCATGGGGCTTTACATCTGCTCATGGGACAAGTAGAACTTCTGCAAAAACTACTGGGGACTTTTGAAACCAAACCAATAAATAAAACCACCAGGGTTTTGAAATGCATGGTGCAGGTTGCTCCCTATAACAGCCACAGCCTTCTTTCCTTCTTTCAATACTCTTTTGGATCTGCACTATCAGGCTTAATGTCTTTTTGATTGCTTAAATGCTAAACTATAAAACTGAGCTTTGCTACAATGGTGTCTTAAGTTAATTCCTCAAATATGAACTGTTATTACAGAAAAGAAAAAAAAAATTACCAAAGCAGTACCTGAGAATCATGTATCACAAAGGGTATAGTTTACTGATGGGACTACACTACCTAAAAATTAGATGGGAAAAAAAAGGAAGTGCCACTTGATCCAAGTCAATTTAAACCCACATCCAACACTGAGAAGCCATGGGTGCTTCTAAAATAAGTCTGCAGCAGCAAAACACATGAAGAATAATCCACTCAAAATTTTTATTACAATTGGACTTGTGTGATTCTTTGTGAAATGCAGGAAAGGCCTAAAAGCATGTTCTTAATTTTCTTTATGCTGCCTTAAACATTGTTTTGTATCAGACAGGTCCTGAGTGACCTCCTTGGGTGTCTCTCATTTACAGAGAGAACATCTATTAAATGCATGCCAAAACTCTCAACTACTGGCTTACCAGAATGGAAGAGAGACTTGTTTTATTTTACGAGACGAGATCCTTACTACTCATTACTGAAGATAAACAAGAGCTAAAAGTAACATAAATCACAACTGTCATCACACATTGTTTAAACATTTCCCAGCAGGATTACCCAACTTCCACCTTCCAACCTGAGAAGGTCACTATTTCACTGTTTCTCTGGGTATCAAAAATGCTGCAAAGCCAGACAGGACACACCCAAGGACAACACAAGCGAAAGTAAATCCAGTAGAAACAAGTCAAGTCACGTTCCTACAGTTAAAAAACTTCTAAATACAGTTTAAAAGCAGTTAAATATAAAATAGTTAAACACAAATTAAAAATAGACTAAATTTTGTTCATCTTGGCAGCATGATGTTAAAAAACAAAGCACACTAGTCATTGCTTGGCCTTTAATTGAAAACATTTCCAAGCTGCCTTGTCCTAGGCTGTGTGATATCACCTGCCCTCTCAGGAGCTTAACACGGATATTCTTCAGAGGAAGCTTTTGCAGGTGAGCCAACACTCACACCCACACTGAGAAACAATGCTCTGAATCCCTTTCAATTAATGCATAATCTGTTTCTGAAAAATGCCAGGGCCTGCCTCCACAGCTATGATCTCAGTTCTTACACCAAATGTTTTCAGTTTGTAAGTAAGTCTGTCTCGATAAATCTCTCACTCATGGAAACCAGATTTAACCGACTCGCTCTCTTCCACCTCTTTCTTTCAGGCTTTTGCCCTCCTGACAGACAGTCAACAAGTTAAATTATTCCTTCGGTCATGCATGTGTACCTTCGGATCATGCCCTTGCCTTCGGCATGGTTGCACAGACAAAACGGACTGAATTCAGCAGCGGTTTCTGGGGAGGGAAGAAGCGCCGGTCCCTGGTGCTGCAGTGCGGTAGGGCAACCCGCAGCCCACGGCACTGGCTCGTGGAGCTCTGAGGTGAGCTCAACACGAGAGACCACGTTTCATGGCAGAACCACACTCTGACAGGCTTTTTGTAGTGTTTGTGAAAGATGGAGAAGAACCAGGATGAGCTGGAGCTGAATTGGAGGTTGCTGAATGCCTCAGCTAACAGCGAGTACAAGGGGAATCTGGGACATAAACCATGATTTGGGGCACTTTTGAAGCTGCCCAAAGCCACAGCCTGTACCCCTGACATCGCAGAACAGATTGCAATGCAGAGTGGCTTACGTACTGCCTCCTCCGTGGCAAGTGAGCCATGGGACGAGTGAGAGATGCTGCAAAGAGCACCGGCAAAAGCCGTAACTGGTTTTCCGACCCCGGAGAACCAAGCCTGCGGCAGCTCCCGAGCTCTCACTGCAGCCTGCTTGACACCGCACGGGTGACAGGGCTGTTGTTATGAACCACCGTGCCAACATGCCATTCTCCCCCAGTAGCCTGAGTATGGGTTTGTTGAGGAAAATACTTCCCAGGACATGTGAGACTCCATGCACGCATATATGGTTAAACAATAATTTCTGGATAGGGCTCCAGAAAACATGGGAGATCTACCTGTCTGCCTGAATTACGGTGATGTAGAAGCAGCAAACTGGTACATCCTTCATAATTGTCCCCCAGCAATAAGGGAATGGTAGCACAGGCTGTTTGGAGATTGCTGGTTTGTGAATCATCTTCAGTGGTATCCTGAATTTTCAATTTTTTTTTTAACGTCACTTCTGTATGAGCCATATCTGTTCTATTTTCCTTCCTACCAGACGTACTTGCTTCTGTTTCAACCTTCTTTATACTCACTGATAATCGTGAACATGAGGAGCTCCATGCATGGGCTGCTGTGACTTTTTGCAGCTGGTTCTCTATGGGAGGTATCAACAGTACAGGAAAAATTTACAGAACTGAATCTTTCAACGCAGTGACATGGGCTGAATTCCCCAGCTTAAAATGCGGAAAAGCTGATGAAAGAGCAAAACAGCATTTCAGCCTCACAAAATTTACCGCGGGGCAGAAGCATGTCGGGATGGATTAGCAGTGATGGGGAGGTCTGCCACCCAGTGGCTTTTTTCCATACTGCTGAACAGCTACAGTAGCTTTAATCCACACTGCCTGCTGATTTGGGTTTGCGCTTTCACCTTTGTTGTGGCTGTACAAGAGGGGATAACAACAGGGACCTGGCACAGTCAGTCCCTGCATATCCAAATTCTCAGCGGTTGCAGCTCTGTGTCATGTTATTGTTGCTGGATCTTTGCCTGCAAAAACTTTATTACAACCAAAAGCGCAGGCTCCTGTTTCCCCATTGTCAGCACATTATTGCTTCCAACAACTGAAGGTGGGTGGTTGTTTTCAGAGGAGGCTCCTCCTAGTTCCAAACTGTTAGCAACGGGGGTTTTAAATTAAATTAACAGGTATTTCATTTTTAAAATCGTCATTGTGTTTGTGCCGCAGAGCAGAAACCCTGTTGTGTTTGGGTGGACACAGAAGAAGTTGTCAGGCGTTCCTGTTTCCCGTAATACCAGTGACATGGGGGAAGTGCACTGAGTCAGCTGCTCTAACACGCCATCAGCAGATAAAAAGCCCGTTTGCCTCTACAAACATGCAGCGAGAAAGTGGGGAGACATCCTGCAGCAAACATGTCAGGTCTGTGATGTTTTTCTGATATTCTTGTAAATAATTCACTGTACCAAAGTCTTTTTTCCATTAACTGCTAGGCTCGGGTTAGCATTGTTCCTCTCAGTTGCTGTTTGCATGTTTTCCCTTCTGCAATGGCGTGTTTAGACAACAGATAAATGCAGATAAATTTCAAACTGCAAGTCAGAGAAATTGTAATGAATTTGAAGGATGTTTCACTTTGATTTTTCTTGTTGACAGTAGCTATGGAAAAGCAAGCTGGAGCCAGTAAGTGGTAGGATTTCTTTTAATTCTCACAGATTTTTTTTTTTTTATATTGGAATAGAAAAAAACACCTTTTGGAGTTGCCTTTCTCCATTGGCTATGTGGGTAGCCCAAGTCACAAGATTAGTCTAGACAGCTAAGTTTTAGGCAAGCTAAAATTTGAGGAGATGAATTGTGCAGAAGCTAGTTCACCTCACAAGCTACACTGTGGCTTTATGATAGCGGGACTGAGAGGTAATCCCTTCCAGCGCATGCGATACCATGACTGCATCTGCTAGCACAAATGCCTGCACTAGTATCAAAATGATGCCGTGGGTTTCAGTCATGGATCTGAAAACATTTCAACGGCATGCATCACACACTGCGCTGGCCTGACATCTGGTTGTAAATACTGCTCATAGGCTGTTTGGACCGTTACGGGAATATACTGAATGTTGACACAACTGGAGCTTCGGAGGCAACTGCGAAACCAGAAGGTCTGAGCTATGCAGGTAGGCACTAATTCGGTTGTTCATCTCGCTTTACATCCATGCACAAGATCATGTCTATTACGGATCCCAGTCTCTGGCTGTCCGTCATTGCCATGTGAGCAGACTTTTCCACAACCAACAAAGATCCTACTTGGGCACGTAAGTTTATGTTGGGAATAGAGTTGCCTTTGGGATGATATTCAAGACCATCACAGAGAAAATGCAAAGTCTGCTGGGTGCATCCAACACCTGCCATCGAGCCTGCTTTTCTCTCTCCCTTAAGAGGGTTTCCCTCATGATCTAAGTTTCTGAATATTTCCTCAGTGTAGTCCTAAATTAAAAGAAACTAAATCTGGGACTAATCCACCCAAAGGCTTAGATTTAAAACAAGACCTGCCTTTTAGTCTGCACACTGGAGAACTGCCCTCTGTATTTGAAAAAATATTTTTTATATCATCTGTGTATTGATTTCTAGGGCACTTACCCTTCAGCAAAATTGGTCAATTCTATCATTGCTTGTCTCTAAACAGATTCAGAAGGATTCAAAAAGTCAGCTCAGTCATAATGACTGTTAGAACAATTCATTTCTGATTTTAAAAATGAAAGGAAAAGTCATGCACATTGTGTTGTAGGAGTTCCTGCCTCAGAGAAGATTGCAGAAAAAGATTTGAAGAACATGGAGAAATACCAAGCCAAGATTACACAAGCTGGCAACAGCAAGTGTGTTGATCCAGCTGTGATTGCTGGTATTATCTCTCGAGAGTCGCATGCTGGGACAGTGCTGAAGGATGGCTGGGGTGACCATGGAAATGCATTTGGTTTAATGCAGGTATGGTCAACCTTCTTAAAAACACAAACCTCATCCTTCTTTTGAAGCAGAAAGTCAGAAGAGTAGCAAGGTCCCCATTGAAAGGCAGCCCCCTAAACCTTTTTAGCCAACTCTTTGGCCAGAATAAAGCCAACGCTGACCCAGCTGTCAGCTCCCAGCACCAGGGAAGGACTCTGGTGAGTGTCAGGGCATGAGCAGACTGCTTTTGCACTGTGAAACCACTGCTTGCTTCCCAGCGCGCTCTTGGGAATGAAGAGATTAGTTATTCCTATTTCATACTTTAGATAATAAATCTTGTTTCAAAAAGCATTTTTTTTTTTAACTAAGCACGGAGGCCTGTAGGCTGCAGCTACATACAGTCAGGTTAATTAGCATTTATACACCACAGGGGCCTGGCTAGTGGGGGATCTTGCTTCATTATTCATGCCTACATTCACGTCCCACTTGTTTGCCAAGTTGTATGCTTATCCATACAATCCCTAAACATTTGCTGCATGCATTGGGATCTGCTTTTGTAACAGCTCCAGCCCCCTCAGACTTGCGCTTTACTACCCCATGGAGAAGAGGTGGAGGAGAAGGAGAAGGAGAAGAAGGAGAAGGAGAGCAGAACTGGGGCAGAGATCGAGGGGAGATCCCTAGAAAAAAACCCGGGGTTTTCCCACCCTTGATGCAGCTGGGGAGAAGAGGGGCAGTCACCTTACAGCTGGAAAAGCTTGAACAGCAGTAAACCCACTTTCTGCACCCTGTCACCTTTACAGCAGCAGCTGTGTTGGGTTTTTAAGGCTCTGACAGACAAGGAGGTGAGGCAGGCATTCCTCTTCAGTGCCCCGACAGTCTGCTATTCACACATCTGTGAGCTTCGCCTGCACTTTGAGCTGAGCTTGCTTCCTCTCTATACAATTACAAAAACCATGAGATTAAAGGTCAAAATGAATAAAAGCAGCCTGTAAGCAATGAAGAGCTCTGGATAAATAGCGGGGTTTCTGGTGTGCTGATACTGCTGTCTCACTTTCAGGTTGACAAACGGTACCATAAGATTGTCGGGTCATGGGACAGTGAAGAGCACTTAGCACAAGGCACAGAGATTTTATGTGGGATGATAAAGGAAATCCAGAGGAAATTCCCAAGTTGGACAAAGGAACAGCAGCTCAAAGGTAGAGTGTTGTCAGCTTTAAAACACTTCACACATATATAAGTCAAGCGCAATAACGCTGTGAAACCGAGCACTTCAGAAAATTGAACACATTCCAGTCCCTCTATTTGTTTTATTGAGGCGTGGAATAATATTCCTTAATACTCACTGAAAGGAATAGAGGAATAAGAGTTGGTTAGCTTTCTAGCAGGCTTTTGGAAAACTTGGCAAATATAATGACATTTTTCAGTTGCAAGGAGTAAGGGTGGGTTTTTCCCCACCTTCTCCATTTCATTTGTTTTGTGTTTCTATACCCACCTACAAAAAGCTACTATCCTGGCAACTCTGAAGAAGGAACACATTAATTTTGAAAACGTATGGTCCTCTCTGGAGGAAACCTTGTATTCTGGAGCACCGATTACAGCTGAAGCAGTTCTGGTTGGGTCCCTGTATTCTAACTACAACACAAATATGCCTGAGGTTATTAATGTGGGTAGGCATGAAGGAATATGCACAAAAGGGAACAGTCATACAACTGAAGATGTTAACATTAGCAAAATACAGCAAGGGGACAATGATCACCAAGTCCGGATGTAAAGGAGGAAATTATGATTTCTTCACAAAGTTAAAACAGAAAAGGAACACCTCAGTGACAAAAATAGCTGGAAACGGTAATACTATGGCCAGCGGTACTCGTGAAAAGAAAGCTACAAAATAAAGCAATGCATTTAAATTGTGATTTTTATTTGCTTATTTACTGATGAAGTATCACCTCTGTTTATGTGTGTCTTTCACTCGCATTTCAGGTGGGATCTCAGCCTATAATGCGGGAGCTAACAACGTCCAGAGCTATGATAGAATGGATATTGGCACAACCCACAATGACTATGCCAACGATGTGGTGGCAAGAGCCAAGTTTTATAAGAGAAATGGATACTGAGATACCCAAGTGATGATTAGATTTGAGTCACTGGTTGTGTACTTTGCTTCTAATTAAAAAAATTCTGGATTTCTCCCCCAGAAAGAGTAAGAATGGGGGAGGGCAATAAAGCCAGAAACTAGTGCAAGCTTTCAATGGTTTTTTTTCAGCTAAGGCTAAAAAAATCACTTTAAAAGGTAACACTGCTAATAATCCAAACTGCAACCTATCTTTTGCCATTTATTTTTTATGTCACTTCACGAGAATATTCTAGCAGAGTTTTCATCTGTGCTTGCAGTTTCTCAAGCAGCAGATTAATGCTTGCAAGAAAGTTGTAACACTGCTTAACAAGATTTTATCTGCCTTAGATTTTTATCTGTCAATACATATGTCTAACAGCAGTACAAAATTGGTTTTTAACAACTTGCAATTTTGGAATTGAGCATTTGCAATAAATATTGCATATGTTTAATCTACTGGAAGAGTCTATCACAGTGTATCATATCTTTCAGAATACTTGCTCTTAACTTGGGTGGTGTGACCCCGAAGTGGCTGTTTATTGTGACAAGAGGGAAAATACTAAGCTATCCTTGACTTTTTTTTGCCCTTCCTACTACATTTTAAGCCTTTACAGTTGCAACAATCTGTAAAACTCAAGCTGCTGTAATGAATACTTCTATTGAAGCTATATATTATCTTCAGTGCAGGGTCTGGAGTAAGAATATGCACATTTCATCATGTTTTTAAAGTGGCATGTAGTTTGTAAAATCTGATGCAAGTTCATGCACAATAAACAGATCCTTTTAATCAATCACATAGTAAAGCTTTTGGGGAACCTTAGCTTCAGAGTTGTTGGGTCCATTCAGCCATTTCAAGACACACAGGAGAAAAGCAAGTAGTTTGAAGTGGTTTAAAAGAACCCTCAAGTGTTATCACTAGGGGCTAAAGGAGAAATAACAAAGAGCACAGGGGGGTGGGTTGGTTGTTTTAAATATGGTGCATTTTTTTATAGGTAGTATTTTGTACCTGTGATTAAATATATCCTGATGCTATTATTAGAATTGTATTGATCTACTCACATGACAGTATTAATTACCAAATCTGAAACAGTAAGTGAACCTGCAACAGAACAATAGCACAGAAATAAATTTATTCTTAAAACAATACATTTCCACATTGCTACCACGTATTGCGCCAAAGATTTGTTTGAATATACTTTAAATGCTACTGCAGGTAGACACAGGAAATGGTTCCTCCCCAAGAAGCAAGCTCAACATGAGTCAGAAAAGGCAGCTAAGGGTACCCTGGGCTGCATGACCAGAAGCATAGCTTGACCGAGGGAAGGGATTACACACCTCTACTAAGCACTTGTTAGACCACATCTAGAGTAGTGTCATTTTGGGCCCCCTGACCCAGGAAAGGCCAATTAAGTAGAGCAGAGAGCCACCAAGATGGCTGGGGCTAGAGCGCTTGCCCCATGAGAAGAGACAGCTTCAGGTGGACCTAACAGCAGCCTCACAGTACCTACCTGTGAGGGATAACTGAGGAGATGGAGCCAGGCTGGCTCCTCCTGGTAGTGCAAGGTGGGAAGAGAAGTGACAACAGGCATAAACTGAAAGAGGAGAGGTTGAGACGGGATACAAGACTGTATTCTACATATAACCATTCCCCGTGAGGACAGCCCGGCAGCAGAGCAGGCTGCCCTGTCCCTGTCCTCAGAGGTTTTCAAGACCCAGCTGGACAAAGTCCTGAGCAACCTGGTCTGACCTCAGCGCTGGCCTTGCATTGAGCAGGAGGTTGGACTAGGGACCTGTAAGGTACCTTCCAACCTGAATTTTGCTATCATCTTAAGGCAGCCTGTTTGTTCCCTGGCAGCATCTCTTACCTGTGCTTCATGAAGATTTACATGAAGCATTTACAATGCTGCATTAATGAAAGTATGTGGACACACACTGTGTTTGTGCACCCTGTTGGTTCAGGTCTTAGACCTGAGAGGAAATCTTTAGAGAACGTATGCCCTACAAAGAGGTTTAGGATAGCGGATTGACTGTATGACAGTTGTGACCTTGGAGGAAATACAATTTCAGAAACATCCAAACTTACACATGTATTAAAGATTTTAAGAAAATACAATTTCCTTTTTCATTAAAACTGCCAGCTTTTCAATTAAAGACAGCTGTAAACAGCTCTTGTAGCTAAATCTTACCCAGAAATAACATATACTATCTAAAGCATTTTCCATTCTCTATATTTGAGGAGTAGTTAGCTCTGCTCTAACTTAGGTAGTTTATCACACACTTTTAAGTTGTGCACAGTACCAAGCAAGTTTGTTCATTAACACATTCTTTCCAGTTTACACTGCAGTACTTTCGAAGGTTGTAGCATCTGCATAGTGTAATGAACAGAAGATCCATATTCACATACATGCTGTCTATGACAGAACCGGCAGCGCTCCCTGTGTTTGAGATTCACCAGGCTGTAGTGCTGTGGACGCAAATCCTGAATGTGCTGGGTAAGGCTGAGTGATCTTGGCCATGGTGGTCCGGGCCACCAATCCTGGTACTAGTCTTGCATTGGCTATCCCTCAGCAACAAGGCCCACTTGCCTAATTTTCTGGGCCCTAGTAGTTGTGCCATCCTTTTAAGCATGCCCTATAGCTTGGATGCACTACACATGTCCTTCAAAGGGGCTGAAATTTCAGCTTGTCCTGAGTACCTTCCTGTGGGAACATGATCAACACCACAGAGAGACTGCAGTTAAACTCACTGCTGTGCAAGATGCTATGCAGATACTGGAAGGAAGGAGGGAGGGAAGAAAAGCAACATTCATTTATCTGCTTCACTTTTTCCTTGCTATTCTATATACTTCAGACTGACACCAGTATTTTCTGTGTCCTTCCCACTACAGCCCACAGCTTGTTGAGAAAATTGAGTTTTTTCAGCCCAATTTTGCGTTTCTGCCTTCAGCCTGTCTGAAGGAACCATTACACTCTTCAATGCCACTACCACAGCCTATCCTTCTTTTTCCTCTGCACACAGTGCTTCCAGCTTTCATGTCCCTCTACTGTTATCTCTATTCCTTTGAACTCCTACTGGTGTTTACTCTTCTCTGCAAGCATGCAGAAAGGATAAACACTCATTTTCAGCGACTGTATCCCTCTGATCTTCTCACAACATAGAGTCATTAACTCCTCTAGAGCGTGTCTAGTGTGGGAGAGGCTCACACTGTGGTAAACTATGGAATTTATGCTCACGGGAATGAAAACTACTTTATCATTTGATACAGCAGCAGCTTCCTAACTTTCGCCACAATTCTTAAAACTGTAAATAAAAATATTCACACAGTGCTATTCAAGATCTTTCAGTAAAAAGTATTATTTTATAAACTTGCAGCCCGTAATTACTAACTTGCATTAAAGAGGTATGCTTCCGGATCTCCAGATTTCTAAAGTTTGCAATTTTAGAACAGGAAAAGCATCAACTTTCACACAGACTGCAGCTCTTAGGCTATTACTATTAAACATAGTAGTGTTTAAACATGATTTAGGATCAAGAAATACATATGAAGCAAGATAGCATGTTTCCTGAAAAACAAATTATACAACCTACCAAGATGTGAATCACTCCTTCTGTTATTCCCAAATGGAGAGTTCAGGTACTTTTTAAGCTACAGAGGAGGCCAGACTGTTGGCTAAGGAACAAGCGTGAGATCTGGATGACCAAGGTAAGTCACCCAAATGCCTGCCTCAATCAAACGACACTCTTGGTGGACAGCCAGTCAATTCTCGTGTAACTGGTAAACAGAGAGCTTTTCAATTCCAGTTCCTTCCTTTGCGCAGTGAAGGTGACATCATGCACCACCATTGTAAACCTTTACTGTTAGCTGGGAAACGTCCTCACTATCATTAGTTAGATCTAGTCTACTTACTTCGCTGCTTATCTGACTTTTATAAAGTTTTCCAATAGCTAGCCATAAACTGCAGTAATGTAGCCACAAAATTAAAACACAAGGACAGAAAGCCTATCATTCATTTAATATTTCAGGCAAACATTACCAACACTTAATTTTATATTTGTACACATGTAATCCTTCTTTAAGCATCAGTGTCACCTCCGTTACTCACACCAGACACAGTAAGAAGTAAGCTTACATTTCATAGACAAACTCTTAACTTGGGAGTTAAATTATTTATTTTATAAAATATAAATCCAACCAGCACACCTTATGACTTAATTTCTTTCTGCTTCACAGGTTTCAGATGCCGTTTAATGACAAGCTCTCCATTGCTCGTAAGAAAGGTGTCCGACATTTCCTCTTCTGTTGGCAACCCATAAGGCAGTTTCAGTGGCTGTATTCTACAGGCAAAAGAGTTTGCTTAGTAAAGTCCTATGGCTAGAAGAGAGTTACATTAAGTATTCCAAATTAAAAAAAAAAGTTAACAAACCTTATCAGGTGTTTAACAACTTTCAGCCTGGAATTCACAGAAGGGATATTTTTGTGCAGTCTTGGCTGATGCGCCTATATAAAGGACAGAATAGGTTTTACAAATGCATTGCCAAACCCCAAATCTCTGTTCACTAAACTTTTCACACTATCAGTAAAACTACAAACCGTATTTGCAAATATAAGATTTAGAGAAAAATTATGCATCAAGAACATACATAAAAATACAAAATCAAAACTTGATCAAACTCTTGATTCCATTAAAATGACAAATCCAGATTTATTCCCATTATATTATCAGTATATTCATATATCTTCCAACTATTAAAAATAGTGTAAGTGTAAATACAGTAGTTGAGGAATAAGACTGCTTGCTTCAGTTAGATATTAAATTGATCAAGCAAACATTGTTTCTCTGTAATATAACACTGACTAGACAAATTTTTGCACAACGTGCAATTGGCCTGAAAAATTTGGATACACACATCTTTGACACAAACTCTTAAGAGTCTGTTTGAAAATTTATCATCCGATTTGGAAGCATTTTCAATAATAAATGAGTCTTATTTGCCTACCTGCAATATCTGAAAAATATGAACCATAGTGAAAATTGAACTCAATGAATTTACAAATCTATTTTTATTATTTTAGCAGAATTCTCAAGGTAAGGTTCTCCTCAGGCAGGCACAGAAATACCATACAGTGATATTCTGAATTCCCACTAAATAGGCATTTGCCATTAATGTTCTTCTCACCTCTTAACTGCGTCATCGATTTCTCAATTACATTTATTTTATAGCAGCTGTAAAGCAATCTGAGTTCTGTGACTGCAAAACTGAGGTCCTTAAAAAAACCTGCCACCTTAATTCTACCCTATGTTTACACATTTCTGATGTACACAATAAGTATGAAGAACAACAATCATACTTTATCCAGTCCAAGATCTTTTATTATCTTCTTTTCCCAATACGGGCGACCAATTACACTTTTTATTCTAGTAATAACATGGATTTTGTGGGGCTGCTCAGGGTCACCTCCATACTTTTCATGATCTCCAGGCTGCGGCTGAAATACCTAGAATAAAAAGTTCACAAAAACAGAGGGTTTTTTCCTAAATATCTGAATTATTACAGTTAACAAAATAACTTTCTAAAACATATTTCAACCGTGGTAAAAATTCTTACATGTTTAGCTGCATTTCTTTTCAGAAGGTCAAAGCACCAACAAGCAACCTCAAATTTAGCTTTTATAGGATTAAGTCAAACATACTTTTATAAACGTTTGCACTCTTGAGTTTGGCTGTACAACTGCATAGAAATACATGGACAACACTATGCCAGCACAGCACTTAATTCACATGCATCTCATTGAAGAACCTCTACTTAGCCTCTGAACAGTAAGTTTTTCCAAAGGCTTTAAGAATGATTTTAAGGAAAAGAGTCAACTAATACTAGATGGTATCTTGCAAAAATATAAGCTAAAAATATAAATGTAAAAATGTACAATGCAAGTCAAACTTCCAATCTCTTTGGTTTTAGTTATTTATTGAATAGACTATTTTAGTTGGAAGGGACCTACAACAACCATCTAGTCTAACTGTCTGACCACTTCAGGGCTGTCCAAAAGTTAAAGCAGGTTAAGGGCACTGTCCAAATGCCTCTTAAACACTGACAGGGTTGGGACATCGACTCCAGTGTTTGACCGCCCTCTTGGTAAAGAAATGCTTCCTAATGTCCAGTCTGAATCTCCCCTGGCGCAGCTTTGACCTGTTCCCACGCGTCCTATCACTGAATCCCAGGGAGAAGGGATCAGCACCTCCCTCTCCATGTCCCCTCGTCAGGAAGCTGTAGAGAGCAGTGAGGTCGCCTTCAGCCTCCTCTTCTCTGAACCAGACAAGCCCAAAGTCCTTAGCCACTCCTCATAGGACATGTCTTCCAGCCCTTTCACCAGCTTTGATGCCCTCCTCTGGATGCATTCAAGGACTTTTAACATCCTTCTTAAATTCTGGAGCCCAGAACTGCACACAGTACTCCAGGTGAGGCTGCACCAACACTGAATACAGCTGGATAATGCCCTCTTTTGACCAGCTTGTCATGCTGTGTTTGATGCACCCCAGGGTGCGAGTTGTCCTCTTGGCCGCCAGGGCACACGGCTGACTCATGCTGAGCCTGCTGCCAACCAGCACCCCCAGATCCCTTTCCGCAGGGCTGGTCTCCAGCCACTCCTCTCCCAATTTATACTTGTGCCTGGCGTTACTCTGTCCCAGGTGCAAAATCTAGCATTTGTTCTTGTTAAATTTCATGCCATTGATGGATTGCCCAGTGCTCCAGTCTGGCCCTCTGCAAGGCCTCTTGTCCCTCGAGAAAGTCGACAGCACCTCCCAGTTTGGTATTGTCAGCAGACTTGCTAATGTTGCATTCAACTCTTGCATCCAGATCATTGATAAAGATATTGAACAGAACTGGCCCTAGAATTGAACCCTGAGGAACACCGCTGGTGACCTGCCGCCAGCCAGATGTAGCCCCATTCACTACAACCCTTTGAGCCCTGCCGTTCAGCCAGTTCTTCACCCAGCGCACCATAAACCCGCTTATCCCACAGTCTCTAGAAAGCTGTCATACCACAGACAGCACAGAATTAAGCAGGCTAATACCTATTTTTCACTTTCTCAACTACTGAAGCACATACCGAGTCTGGAATTCTCGACCTGGTAAAGAGACAACGAGCCCACACTGCAGACGCCATCCCCTCCATCCTCTTCCCCAGCATCTGCAAAGAGATCAGGACACAACTCGTCGGGACTTTCCTTACAGCTCTTCAGACTTGCGAACGGGTTACACAGCCGCTCACGCTCAGACCGGGTGAGCACATATCCCGCGTTTATCACGTCTCTCGGCGGCTGAAGAGCAGACTGTGCTGACACCGGGCGCCCGCGGGCTCCTCCGCCTTTCCAACGGCCGCGCTCTCCTCTCAGGGGAAGCGCCGACCGGGCGAGGGGGCGAAGCTGGCAGCGGGGTGAAGCCACCCCCCCGCTTCTCCTTCCCCCCCCCTCGGCGGCGGCCGCCATGGCCGCTCCCCACCGCCCCTCATCGCTTCACGGGGGACGCCCCCCCGCCGCCGCAGGCGGAGCGCCTGACAGCCAGTGCCGCGTCGCGCCCGAACCGAACCGAACCCCCAACCCACGGGCCACCACCTGCCAAGCGGCCGCCTGCCTCAACCCGCCTCCGCCCGCCGCGGCCGCCATCTCCGGTGCGCAGCCTCCCGGCCGGGCACCAGCACCACGGCACTTCAGTTCCGCGCCGGCGGAAGGACATCGGTGAGACACAGCCCCCCCCCGCCCAGCTCCCCCCC
>NW_010972931.1:7889913-7899365 GCF_000737465.1 Haliaeetus leucocephalus
TCTATTCCCCTAGCGACGGGTGAGGCGGCGCGCATGCGCAGCTTCCCCCCGGCCCGGCCCGCGTCCGTGCTGGAGGCGTGGCCGCCGCGTGCCGGTCCCCGTCCCCGCCGCGGCCCCCATGTCGCGGGCGGGGGGCGATGGCACCGTCGCGTTGGAGCGGGCCGGGGCGGAGACGGTGAAGCGGGCGGTGGAGCTGGACCTGGCGTCTCGGTTCCAGGAGTCGTTGGTGTGCTACCAGGAGGGCATCGACCTCCTGCTGCAGGTGGTGAAAGGTACCGGGCGGTGGGCGAGGGGCGGTCTGGCAGCCGTTTGCTACAGCCGTTGAGGCGGTTGGTCGTTAAACACACACCCCCCCGTCCCCCCGTCCCCGTCGGAGCCGCCAGCCGCGGGGGGTTCTGAGGAGAGACGAGCCGTGCTTGCCGCCGAGGGCCCGCTCCCGTCCCCCGCCGCCTCCCGGGGAGGGAGAGGAGAGCCGGGGGTCTCTCCCTCAGCGGGAGAGCGGGGGCCAGGCAGGGCTCAGCTCCCCGTCCTTCCCCCCGCCTCGAGGAGAACTGGCCTGCGTGCTTTTGATTCACAGCCACGAAAGATGAGGCAAAAAAGCACCGTTACCGGCAGAAAATATCCGAGTACATGACCAGAGCCGAAGACATTAAAAAACACATTGAAAAAGAGAAACAAGGTACGGAGCTGCGACGTACCCCTTCGCGTTTAAATACCCGTTGTTACGTGAACGTTTTGTGGGCGAGGTAGTTGACGTGGGAATTACGCCGCGATCTTTTCTTTTCAGATGGCAAATACCATAAGCAAATCAGGATAGAGGAAAATGCAACAGGTTTCGGCTACGAAAAGCTTTTCCAAGAGTACCTTAGTGAGATTGTTTCTGAAGTTTGGGTGGAGGACCCGTACATTAGGCATGTTCATCAGGCAAGTAGATGTTCGGTGTAACTGATGCAGATGTAACTACTAAAAAAAATCAAATTACTAAATTAAATAAAACTTTTACAGTTGTATAACTTTCTGCGATTCTGTGAGCTGCTAGTTAAGGGGCCATGCAAAGTGAAAACAATCCACCTCCTCACTTCCTATGATGAAGTAAGTGTCTACTCTTTGGTTTCTGTTTCCTTGTAGTCAGGTGATACTGTTGTCCGAAAAGCGGATTCGTTAGCCGGTGTGCAATGAGCCAATTATCACACACGCAGGAGAGACATTATTTATTTCATATTTGCATAAAGATGGGTGCTAGGTGGTAATTCCACAAAGGTAGCACGCCCTGCAGTTAAACAAGCAAGCAATTTATACAGTTTTAGATTCACCCACTTAGTTTCCAAAGTCCTTCCCCAAAATCATTATTGGTAGTCACTTACCTGCCACCATTTCTATTGGGCTAAGGTTTTCTCCACTTCGAATTAGAAGTACAGTGTTCTACACTGCGTGCTCAAGGAGGGGGGGGGAGGGGGGTAAGTCTTTTAGGTCTTGAATTGAGTCAGTGGTCATGATCTCCTCCTGCTGCCTTTACTTTTCCCCTAGTTCATGCTGCTTTGGCAATCATCGGGTGCCTTCTGGAGCAGGGTGTTTCCTTTTTATCAGTCTTTAGTTGCTTCTTCAAGGGTATACTGGCTGGCAAACCCTGCATCGTTTATACAAAGTAACCAGACCTACATAGTGAAACTATTGAGTAATGGTCCTCCTTAAAGGACAGTGCATGGTGTTTAACCCTAAATTGAGCAGTACCACCACAGTTAGGCTGTAACTCAAACACATGACCACATGCAAATATATATATGCGCACACATATTTATTTTTAAATACACATTTATTATTAACCGTACTTGTTAGACTGAGGCTCTGACACCTTCAGCAGAAAACACGAAGAGCAAAATAAATATATGATTGTTGAACATAAGTAACTTCATAAATTCAGGCTTTCCTGATAACTAATAAATTTTCGGTAAGCAGGATCTTAAATGGAAAAGATATTTTTGTGAAAGCTTTGTTGTGGAAAATATCATCAAAACCAAAACATCTGTTAAGATACCTTTTTTCCCCTCTTCAAACAGCTGTATATAGTTGTCATTTTAGAGGCTTTGATGAGCTAAAACCTCTCAAACTATCACTGCATGTATTTTGCTTCAAATAGTAACACATATCTAGTTTCAAGGGGCTGAGAGTGACCTCCTCCTCCACGTTCTTTAGCAAGTACCTGTAATCTGTCTGCTTTTTATCCTGTCTTTGAAACTGCAAATCCACCTTCATCCAAGTGACTTTCTTTGGGTTTAAGTTTTTACTAAAAAGCTTTTGTTGGTGAGCTTAGGAAGAAGTGACCAAAAGTAGAATATATGTTTAAAAAAACCCCAAACCTTCCACATTATTTTTACTTTTAACAGGGCAGTGGAAGGAGTCAACAGATAAGTGGCTTGGAAGAAATACAACAATCACTGAGGAATTATGGAGTAACACTGAATATTGCATTTTCATCTTCAATACATGATCGAGAAATTAGGTGGGTGATATAAAAAATTAGTAAATGCCAGTTATTTGAAGTCAAACTACGTAACCCTAACTTTTGAGACAATTTCTAATTACAGCTGTGGTTAACAAAGTGGAAGGCAGTGGCCCTCACTCGGTAAAATCAGCCCTCTGTAGTTTCATGTGTTCTAACTGAACATAATAGTAGATGTCTCTTTATACAGAATGGTGTCTTTCCTGGTTCATATAGGTATTGGTGACACTAGGAAATATTGAAACAAGAAGCTTGTGTGTCGTGTGGGTATAACTTTTTTTTTTATTCAACATATTCATGGTTTTCACATGTGTGAATTTTTAAAACAGATTCAACAATGGATGGATGATTAAGATTGGAAGGGGTCTTGATTATTTTAAGAAACCACAGGTAAGAATGCTTTGATCTTTTTAATTAACTTATACTGTAGAAGAGCTCGTTCTATGTTCACCATGTCAATTCTGTTAATTTCTGCAGGGTCGTTTCAGCATTGGATACTGTGACTTTGACTTGCGACCTTGTCATGAAACAACAGTGGACGTCTTTCATACTAAACATACAAAGAAAATGTGATCAAATATGACTGCTTTTAATGAGTTTTTTTATAAGCATCAAAATGTAAGACTAGAAGATGCTGCTCGAGTCCAGCTGTCTACCTGCGGAAGCAACTCTTCTAAGTACTTAGTCCAGCACAGCTTTTATAATCTATAGGTTTAAGAATATTTGAGACTTTTCAGGCTGAGAAAACACAACTGTACAATTCCTCCACTGTACTTCCCTATAATCTTAATTAACACAATCCATGTCTAAATTTGATCTTGATTTCATAACAGACCCTCTCAAAGGTCTCTTTACTGTCATTTCTTTTTTTACTATTGATTTTGTCTTGAGCAAATTTTTTTTCTTTCTGTCTTTAATTGACCACCTCACAAACATTTGAAGTTGGACTGCCACATGTCCTCTTTTACAAGCAGCCTTATCTATTTCCTCTAATTCCTGTATTCTAGTCATGAGTACTGTTCTGCTGTGTTTTAGTCAATCCCATAATACCTGATTTCACAGACTTTACTGGTAACCCCAGATCTAGCATTCTGTTCTCCAAGCTCCTTGCGTACAAACATTGTAGTTTCAGTATACAAACATTTTAGGTTCATCTTATGTGTCTCTGCATGATGGATTTGGGGTTGGAAAGGATGCAAACAGCTGTATTCTTTTCCCTGTCACTCCTATATGTTCTTTTATTCCGTGATGTGTGGTCATATACCTGATTAGGCGTATGATCCTCTCCCGATCTTTTTCCCTGACTTGCAAGTTAATGTCCTTCCAGCTAGTCATGCCAGTTGGAACTGTGATAAGCTATTTCCCTGCTACTAAGATAGTTCCCTAAAAAAAATAATAATTGATTTTTAAATTCCAGAAGTTGGATACCCTGAAACTTTCTTGTTGTTAAGGATTCCAAGGAATATGCTAGTCTACTATGCTGGTAGGAAAAGTCAGTCTTTTCTTGTCTTCCCTTCATCCTCTGCAAAGCAGAAGGTATCACCTGAGCTGCTGCTGCTTTTTCTCCTAATACAAGTGTTCTTGATTCTTGTCAGCAAGAATCTGGCAAAGTTGTACATTCTGACATGAAGAACAGGCAGTGGCCTCTTTTGCAGGTCCCATCAAAATCTTTTCAGCCTCAAGACTGATAGGTGCCTTATGCTTTCTGCACCTTGTGATACAATATGCCTCCATATTCTAGTAGCACATTCATTGCTAGAACTTTTTCTCTGTCCTATGTTTCTTTTTCCTGATGGCTGGTGTATTCCATTATCCTTTTTTTATTATTTGCTTTATTTTTCTTTCACCTTCTGTCATCTAATGCTGCTATTCTTTTAGTCTTGCCTCTAACACAACAAATCTATTCCACAGCTATCAAGAAGAAACAGAGCTGGTCTTTGCCTTGTTCTCTGAGTCACAATTTGCCAGTGGTCTGCCTTTATGCTTTTGCATAATAATGTCTCAGCTTTTCAGTGTCACATCAGCAAAAAGAATAACATACGTGCCACACAAGCTGTACACTATCAGTCGATCCCCCCAAACATTCCATAGATGCTCCCTGGCTTGCTGCTGTGATACTAGGTTTCTGGTCACTGTCAGTTTTATTCAGTTGTGTATAATACTTGCCTGTTTTTAATGGGAATAAAGAGGTTTTTTTATTATTTGTAGTTTTAGTCATCTGTTTGAATTTTTCTCTGCACTGGTTCACTGTAAGTACAGTAAGTTTCCCAAATGCGAAGCTTTGTATCTTCTAATCTACTCCAGCAATTTCAAACATACAGGGGCAAAATAAAAAGCCACCTTAAATATTTTAGATCAACTTTAAATTTTAGTACTTAACTGGAAATCAAAGGAAAAATCTTTATGCTTTCTGCATCTTGTAATACAATATGTCTCTCTGTTCTAGCAGTAAGCCCCTCTGATGTCGTCCTCTACAAATACCACAAGAGGCAAGCATGGTCTTCCCTCTCTTGCCCATTTGTTGCTAGAACTTTTTCTCTGTTTTCTAATTAGACTATAATTCACTAGCTAAGACTGCAGATTTCCTGCAGACTCCATGGTTATGCAATATCTGCATATATGTACAACTAAGCCTTTAGTGACATACCAGTTGGCGCTGCACTGCTGTTGTTACCTATAAGATCTTTATCTCTGAATTGCTCCTTTCACTGTCAGTAGGAACACCATGTACAAAGAGGACTGGGTGTCAATGAATGGGAAAAAAAAAATTATCAGAGCAATCTAGGAGTACAGTTCCGCAGTCATTTTACTGACTCCAGGCCATGTTCTTCTGTGCTGCCATTCACACTTACGTAGTCAGGTCATCACCAGGATTGTACAGCCAGGACTGTCCCTCCTGGCATCATCTGTGGACATGAGCTTAAGCCACCTTCCCTGCTGGAGTCAGCTGAGTGCCGTTCAGGGCTGGATTCAGCCCTGTTCGCTGCTCTCCTTAGCTAAAGGTGGGTTGCTTCTGCCATGTGATTTCCTCTGACTGAGTGCTGGTCAACCAGCCATCTTTTAAAGGTGACAGTGTGGAAGTAACATAGTAAGGCATCATAGGCCTTTGCAGGGCTCACTTGTTAAGAAATATTTGCAGGTAAGGGTCTCATCTGGTTGGCACAATTTAATTAACAAAGGAGGGAAGCATTCGTAAAAGCATATACTGCCTAGGGCTTCCTAATCTGTCTAGAGACTCCTTACCTGAAGAATTTCAATTGCTGCTTATCTGACAGTTTGGTGAAGAATGAATTGTATAACCTAGCAGTATACAAACTCTGTAACTGCGTTGCTTGGGCAGAGTTCCTATCAGCAGAGGCTGTCTCTGCTGTTCTGTGTTCTCTCCTATAGTAATAAACTGCTGCTGTTCTGACCTGATCAAAATTGCATTCCAGTTATTCTGCAACAGAATTTGGTGCCGTGGCTTGGATTCACGTGTCCTGCTTCTCTTGGGAGGACCACAGACTGATCCCTGCCAAAATGTCCTTGGTGCCACTCAGAAAGGTAAGGGACCTTTTGAAATCCCTACTGGAGCTTCAGCCAAGGGTTGTCTGTCTGGACAAGGACACTGGAATCAGAATATCCTTACAGACCTGATCATAAGTCTTTTAAGTCCAGTAGGATTCAGTTGCCCTAACTTTCCACCCAACTCTTCCTTCATGCCGCAGCCTCAGGAATGTGTTTAGGACAGCCCCAAGGACATTAACATCACTTTAATTTTGCTTTTTTACTGCTCCTTTACTTTCCTTAGGCCAGACTGGTCCTTATTTATCTTGCCCTATTAACAGCAATATTGTTTCTTGCCTAATTGATACTGGTGTTTCTTGATCCACTTTATCTCCCTCTGATTTTCCTGCAGCTCCCTTATCTTCAGGAGTAAAGGAGTAAAAGCTGTTGGTATTTCAGGACAATCTGTGTGTCATCCAGTAACAAGCCCTTTGTAACTATCTGCCTCATTTCTGGATACCATGCTTTCCTTTTAAGTCCTACCACCCCAGTTTACCTTCTGGGAAAAGACTCTGATGTCAGTTGGGTTGTACTACATTTTGTGCCCTGAATGGAATTTACCTTGATGTGGTCACACCTCAACAGGGTGAATTTATGGCTTTTTTGCTTGATGAACCTCCCACTTCAAATTTAACTAACTCTACTATTTGAAGGCAGTTTGGTGAAGAAAGAGTTGTGTAACATAAAGGTATATAAACTGTGTAACTGCCTCATTTGGGTAGAGTTCCTATCAGCGGAGTCTGTCACTGCTGCGCTGGGTTCTCTCCTACAGCTATAGCAATAAACTGCTTCTGTTCTGACCTGATCAAAATCGCATTCTGCTTGTTTGGCAACAACAGTGAAATATATCTTGAGCCTTTCTTTCATAATGTTACTTTATATCGAGCTCTTATTTTTATTTAACATGAAAACTGTCATTTTCAGTTCGCTATTGCCTTTCATTCGCAAATTTTCTCCTAGGTGGTAACATAAGGAACCTGTTTCTCCTAGATCTGTATTTGCAAGTGTATTTCCTAATGTAGAAGTATTCCCACTTTTAGCCTAGATACCAGTACCTATGGCCACAGTGACACCCAGCTTTGTGCCAGGCAGTGCAGGTACAAAGGAGGCACATATGGCCCAGTTAGCCTCTCCTGCCCTCATCACATAACCCCCCCCCCCCCCGAACCTCCTAACTCTTCCCCCACTTCTGCACATGCATGGACAAAAGCCCTAATCCAAGGTAGAACTGCTGGACTGGTTCACTACACATGGTCTTTGAGCTACTATCCACAAGGAGCGGGATGCAGGCTGGGGGATCCAATGCAGCAGCACAGGGGCAGTTTTCCATCTACCCTATCTCATCTGTGTCAGCCATTTGTACCTTCTCTGCTACAGAGCCAGTTTGGGATACTGCCACCATTTTCCCTGGTTTAAGCAGCGACGCTGTCTGTCAGCATGGAGCGATACAGGGCTGCGGTCCATCGCAGTGGCTTACATCCTACAGTTTGGGAACCGCAGGTGCAGGCAGCGTGAAATCTAATTGCTAGTAGGTAATATTAAGCAAAAGCACAAGATGAAACAGTTTTAATGACTAATAAGAGAAAAATTCAGCTTGTAGAAATTGTTTTAATTTTGTTTTCAATAAATCAAATAAAAAAGCAGCAGCAGTTTAACTTACATTTTCAAAATGCAAGTCACATTAACATTACCATATTCTCACATAGCAGGTTCCACCTGTTGTGCAACTCATCATCTTGTGGACACACTCTTAGTAACGTTGCTGCTAGCGTAGTGGTTTCATTCGGGCAAAACTTACTGCCAACAAGGCTCTTCACCAGTTCACTGCATAGTGCTGGTGGCAGCCACTGCTCCGGCAGATCAATGTTGCAGACTTCAATCCTTCCATGCTTTACATCCATATCTACTTTAACATCAAGAACAGAGTCTTTATAGACCATGTTAAAACAAGTGCTAATGCTGAACTTCGGTGTCTTTCCATACACCCATTCCCAGGTTTGTAGTTCCTTAGTTTTATTATTAATTCCAGGAAGCACAGTCTCATCAGCTGGATTTATTAAGGTGATGTGATGATCTATATGGTGTTGTGTAGCATATTCTTCAGCAATGGCATCCAGGAGCACCTCACAAGTTAAACTAGGATCCTCTTCAAAGAGATTTTTCACTGAGGCAGGCACACTAGGAGTGGCATTGCTTTTTAGCCCTTTATAAGGACTTTTTAGCACAGAAGATAAAACAAACTTGTCTGCGTTACAGAGTAAGGTACAGTGGTGATAAGCAGTTGTCCTTCCCAGCTTTGCAGCAGTACCTGAGATTTTGTATTGCCTATTTAGCAAGATGTCATATCTGTCAGTGACATGTACATCTAACTGGGGGCGCAAGGCTTTCAGTGCCTTCACAACTAGTTTCAGGTTTTCCATTCGTTCATATTTTTTTCTGGTTGTAAAGAAAGTCAAATTGATATTGCCTAAGTCATGGTAAACTGTCCCTCCTCCACTTCTTCTCCTGGCTAGTTTTATACTTTTTTGCCTCAAGAGCCTGAGGTTGCATTCCTGCCAGGGGTTCTGATGTCTCCCTATTACCACAGCTGGGGAATTTCTCCAAAGGAAAAGGACCTGTTGGTTCTCTAAATTCACGTGGTCATGGATCCAGTCTTCCACAGCTAGATTTTGGTAAACATCATTAGAAATAGACTGGATAATGAGGCTTCCACTAGTTGTGCTTCTGAAGCCAGCTTTTGGAGACCTGAGGATGCAGCATAGCTGAAGGCAGTTCTTCAGTGATGACTGGAGTACCATGTTTTTGATGACTGGACAGCAGATGGAAGGAATGCTTGATCTGGTAAAGCTGAACGCGGCACATCCGCAACCTGCTGTTGTGACAGAAATGAAACGCTAGTGGCAGTGACGATGCAGTCACGCTCTTCCCAAAGCAGCCACGCTCCTGAACTGACGTGGGTTACGAGGCACGCTTCTCCTCCTGAAGCCAGTGATGCCGTTCAGCTCAACGTAACAGCTGGGGCTGTCAGAGTAGCTTCTCCTCGCGGTCCCTGGTGCCTAAAAGACCAAAGGAAGAAATGAAATTAAACTGCGCATCTTCCCCTCACTCAGTACAGTCCTGCTGATGCAATTTTACTTCGTGGATTTGGCTAAACTTAACCTGAGCGGTCCAATTTATTAGTCTTTTTTCATTGGTCTGATAAGAAAAAAACCGGCGTGGCAAGCTGACGACCTTGCTGGGTCAGTGCCGATCCAGCCAGGCGCAGGCCTTGCTGCCGTGGAGCCTGCGAGCGCCCTACCGAGAGGCGAGTCGAGGCGAGCCCCGCGGACTGACCGGAGCCGGTACCGCCCGCTACCGTCCCGCCGCCGTTTCCTTCTCGGCTCAGGTCTTCCCTCCGCCACGGCGG
>NW_010972931.1:7899444-7904331 GCF_000737465.1 Haliaeetus leucocephalus
GGCTTCTGGTGCCCGGGTGAGAGCTGAGGGGAGCGGGCGGCGGCGCGCGGAGCGGCGCGCGCGGGTGCCGCTGCTCACGCGGGGCAGTCGAGAAGGAGCGAGAACGATCTAGCCTGGCGAAACAAACAAGAACCCTTCTGTGGTCGGAGAGTGTAAACTGGTCAGCGGTACTGAAGGAAGTAGGCCGGCGCCGTAACTGCGACGCATGGGACGGCTCATGCCAACAAGAGGCGGGTGCGCGGCCGATAAAGCGGGCGATTTCCTCCTGCAAGACCCGGCCGTGCAGTTGCTCGCCACGGGATGCTCTGGGTGCTGGAGGCTTTCGTGAGTTCAAAAGGAGACCGAACAAGTTAACACAAATGCACAGAGCCCCGTGAAACACATAGCAACTGTCCACGAAGATACAGAAACTGAATGTTGATAGCATAATTCATTAACAAGCTGGGAGTGATCAAAGACTAGGTAATTAAAGTTGTATTGCACGCAGCAGATTGTCTTCAGACTTGCATTGATTTAAGCCATTCTTAAAGTCTGCCGGACCTCAGCTATAACTCTTCTTCGAGAGCTATCGTCTGTATTTAAGCTTACGCTGCAGGACAATGTTCAGAGCCAGCAGCTGAAGTTTTTATCCACGCTAGCATCTATATAGGCAAATGTGTGCTGTATATCTCTTGCTGGTGTATGTGTATTCCTAAAGGATTGCATGCTTTTACCTTCCACCTTAATATTGGAGTCCTAAGACATGAAGGAGTTGTAGAGAAAGAGGTTGGTAGAGGGGGTTGTGAGAATTCGCATAGGCTATTCCTCTTGAACAGTTACAGGTAAATAATTTTTCTTCTTTCTAGTTCTAGGAATAAATGTCTTAAGAAGAAATGCCAAGTTGATATCCTTATTCAGATGAAACAGTGAAATTACCTGAGGAGGCAGTTTGGCTTTAGGTATGTAATTGAGTGTTCACCTATTTGCTTTACCAATAAAGAAAACCGTTGATATGACCTGAATTGCCTTTACCTTCTAATTGAAGAAACAGTACTAGGACAGCTATATTCCCTGAAAGGTGAAGGACAAAAGAAGGTGGATAAGGGTGAAAGACTTCCGAGATGAAAGATGCGGGCTTGGGGTGGTTTCCTACTGAAGAACTGGATCATTAAGAGCAAGACAGTTCCTTACCAAACTCTTGAAGGAGATGCGTGGATGTGGTAGGGCAACAAAAAGTAAGACACCGTCACCACTTGTGTCCTGGTGGTGATTAGCTGGAGAAACACTCTTAAAAGAAGCCTGACGTGATATATGCCCCAGCACGTGGCATGTTTTATTGTCACATTAAAAAAAGAAAAAAGTTGGGAATTATTTTAAGCAGTTTGAAATGGGCATAACTTGTTGCTAAATTAGACTGGTGATAACTTTTCACTGGGGTGAACTGTTCTGTAATGCATAGGGTAAAAAGCATGCAGACTTTGATTGTCCATAGAAACATGCTGATTTAGCGTTCTAAATATTGAAAAATCAACTTCTGAGGCAGTTGGCAAAATGCAAAAGTGAACTTGGGCACTTTAACGCTGGTCAGAGGAAGTGAAATGCATCTTGTGGGACTTCTGATGTTACTAAAAAACAAACAAAATGTGGGACCGTTTGTTTCCATTTTGGCACTTGACTCAGAAATTTGCAATGTGTCATTTTGCCACAGGGTGTCACTAAAAACATACCGTGAGCTGTTAGGCTCCAGTGTTTTTCTAGTTGAAAACTGTCGGCCTAACCAAGGCAGCTCGTTCCCTTAATTAGAACCAGAATTTGCTAAAAAATGTGAAGTGCGCAGAATACTAGGTGGACAGGTAAAAATGTCATGGGTCTGTTTCTGATATGCTGAAGGATAGAACACATGTGCAACAGTAAACACCTTTCCTGAAAAGTGGCTATTGTTGAAGAGAAACCCAGCAAGATAATTAGAAATATTCTGGTAATAAGCAAAAAGTATGAATTTATGGATACACACCGTCATTTATTTATCTCTTCATTCAGTCAGTGAGGAAGGAAACTGCAAGATTTGGAGGGTGAGGTTAATATAAGAGAGGTCGTGCAAAACTATACTAATGCCATCTTCTGTGTGGACCTAAATAACCACCTTTCTGGATTGGGCTTCTAAAATTTCTTTTGTCTCAACTACTATCGTATAAATCGCATATCTGCAAAATACAGCAATTATTATTTTTGCTTTTGAAAACAATCTTGTGTATGATTTTCGCTCTTTCTTTGATCAACAAAGCTTTGTTTGGTACACAAAAAGCAAAGCAACTGCTCCGCACAACATTAACCAGCATTAACATATAAGAGAGAACTCACCATATGTCACTCAGAGAAAACCATAGACATACAGAACAAAACCAAATAAAAATATATCATTTCACTCCTAAAATGAATTTTCATGAAGAATAATTTTGGTAAAGTTATGAAAACCTGAAATGCTCTTTTCACATCTCTTTTGGAGATAAACATGATAATGCAGAGTCTTCTCTGATTATTTCCACCATACAAAAATCAGAAAGGAAGACTTACAAGAAATCCAGGATGGGGAGAGGAAAAGAAAGACTTGTTTCTTGTGCTCTCTTTCTGGAAGTTAACGTCTTCCAATTTCTTCTCTGTTTTTGGGTGGGGATCATATTTGAGAGGTATTGCTCACTCCTCCAAAAAGGTGAGCTCTATCCATGAGTGCTTAATAGTGGCAGCTTGCCAAAAAAACTTCTCATTCACCCAGCACTGTCTCCAGAATATAAAATCTGTGCCAATGCCTAGCAGGGAAGAGAGTACATTTTCTTTGGTTTCTCAAGCTTGACTTTGGGACTACCTAAAGCAGCCTCTTTCAAAGACTGTTTATATCCGTGCCAGATGTGAGCAGGCAATAGGAGTCAGAGGATTCAAACAGCCTCCTTACCCTTTTCACATCGCTTTCTTCAAAGGCACCAGTCTTCTCGTCCCTGTCTGTGCTATTCCAAGAAGAGATGTGCAGCTAGAGGTGCTGTAAATAAGAACTCCTATCTCAGGGTATAAGAAAACATAAGAAGACATTTCTCTCATATGTTTTTGTTAGTGGAAGAAAGAAAAGCATAATTAGCCTTGTAATACCTTGATGTTTTAACTTTACAATGTTTGTAAACCAGTTAATATGTTAGTCCTAGCATTAAAAAAACAGAATGAGTTCAGACTGGGGTTTATTGTATGTGCAAAGCTAATGCCTGACACTGTAAAGAAACAAGTGTAATGTTAAAGGTAATATTTATTCTGGACAATACAACTGGCACATATATCTCACATATGTAAATTAGATGGGTTTTGGATAGAAGATAAGGTTTAATTAAAGGAAGGCTATTTTCACAAGATGAAGTCTTTCTTATCTAACACTTGTTCTTGTCAAGCCAGAGAGATTGTATGGCAATTGCTGGAGTTTTAATCTGTAAGAGTGTCTCCTTGGATATTACTTTCTGAAGGAGATGAACCTAATTAGAGTAGAGGTTCAGCTCAGCTCCCTGAGCTCACTGTCTGTGCCGGTTGATCAGCTGTGGCAGTTTTAGAATGAATACCCATCTTCTCTCCTGGGGCTGGACTGACAAGGCATGGTTGCTTGGCTTTGTCTCTGAAATCTTCCGATCTGTAAGCATTTTTGTGCTGCCTTTCTCTGAGGCTTTCAGATTAATCAGGGGTGAGGCCTATGCTGCATGTGTGCAGAAGGGCCCAGGGAGGTTTGAATTAAAGGTAGTTAAAGGTGCTTTAAAACAAAAGAGTTCCACTCAAACGAACAATGGAAGGTATTGCATATGTTGCAGTATGCTGGTCTGCAACATTGACCCACCTCCCTGTCTCCATCCCCAAATAACTATGAAGAATTGAACTATTATTTGAGGAAGTCATCTTTTTATCTGTCAGGGTCTGGAGAGAACATTATGTCACTTCAGGTGTGGCTTGGCTTAGCCCCCCCCCGCCAACAAAAAAGCCATTCAAAAAGAAATAGCAAGCAGTCACTCAATATTCATTTGTACTTAAACCAAAAAAGAAATATGAGCACCTTTTCTTGACTTTAGTAATGTTTTTTGAGGAACTATGCTACAAGTCATAAACCTGATACCTGAAAGTTTAAATTTCATAGATAAGAGTTACTCAGAAACCTCCCAAGATGAAACCAAGTTGAGAAATAATTAAAATTTCTGTGAAGGCAGTGCTTATAAATATTTATATCAGAATTAATGGAAAAAGGGGGTTGCTGATAATTTGTACAAGACTTTACGGTGCATCGTATTTTTTTACGATTTTTTAGGATTATTTCTCACCTCTCATTTGCTTTTGCCTCTAGCGTTTCAGTCATGCACACCTGTAAGGACAACAGGAATTATGATCATCTCGGAAAGCAAGGTTAAAGAGAATAAAAGTGCAGAGGCCGTGCGCTCGCTACGCAGAGCCGCTTAGGTCAGCTGCTGTGCTGGTACAGTGCCCCGGGTCGGTCCGTCGGTCGCAGCTGCCTGGCCCCAGTCCTGCAGGACTCCCAGCCCAAGGAACTGGAACGGCCTCGGGGGGAAGGGCAGGACGGTGAGAACGTAAAGGATATGGGTCGCTTTTCCTTCGCGGGGCGAGCTGGAGTCGGGGTTTCCGCGGGCTCTTCACAACCATCCAGACTAGCCAAGGCTTTCACTCGGCCACCCGGAAGAAGGTGAACCGCCTTAGCCGCGCTCCCGCCGCGGAGAGCTTGGGCCCGCCGTGGCCGCCGGCAGGCGAGGAGATGGCTGCTGGCGCGGAGACCCGCGGCTGTCCCCAGCGCTGAGGAGAAAGCCCTCAGAGACGTGGGGGCGCGCCCCGGGCAGGCGAATGACCGCGCACGGCCGGCCCTTCCCGCCGCCGCCG
>NW_010972931.1:7904493-7941950 GCF_000737465.1 Haliaeetus leucocephalus
CGGCCGGCGCTCCCCAGGGCGCCGGAGGGGGAGAGCGGAGAGTCGCCCCAAGGTAGAGACCGGCGGGGCTCGCCTGGGTGCCGTGCCCCGCCCCGGGGGGTGAGGGTGCGGGCCTTTCGGGTACTGGTGCTGCGTACGCTGCGGAGAACAAGGAGGAAAGCTGCATCTTAAACGGCTAACCACTGGAATTAGTTGGAACTCAAAACCAGTTTTGAGGACTTAATCTGTCCCCAAAGTTTAACTAACTCTGAATTCCTTTGGTCCTGCTGCCAGTGTCTTAGTGCTGCGTCAAGCTTAGGGTGGTCTTGGTGTGAAGTTTCATCCCGGTTGCAAGGGGTTTGCATTATCGCAGTTCAGAGGATGGTGGTGAAACGCGTCAACAGCGGTAGTTAAATCTTACTGCTTGTAGTGGTTTCAGCCCAGCCGATAACAAAGCACCACGCGTATGGCTATCGGTATTTTTCGATAGTGTGGTATTGGGTTTTGAGTCTGTAAAGCTGTAAGTGGTCGGTAATTTTGTCTGCTTAGGGACAGCTTTCATTGTATAGCATTGTGAGCACAACTGTAATTAGTTAAGGTGCTCGAATTATAATTCATGTCTGTATAAACAGTAAGTTGCTAAAATGGTATATTCCATGAAGAACCCTTAATTTTTGTAGTCTAAATACAGTATCTCTGAGTGCTTGCCAGAGCTTTCTTGGTTATCTTAAGATGAGAGGGGAAAATCATAGAATTGTTTAGGTTGGAAAAGACCCTTAAGATATGATACAGATTGGCCGTATGGAGCAACAAAACTGCTTTTGGTGTAGTCAGTTACTTGAGGCTTGAGGGTGTAAATGTGACTCAGACTTCAGTTTTGTTATTTTAAGTGTCGTTTGTACATTCAGATGCAGAGTAGGATTTAGCCTCCCTGCCCTTCATTAGCACTCCTGTTCCCACTGGGTAAAGCAGGCATCGTTGTAAACTTCCGCCAGTAATAGCAGGGCTGTATTCTCGCCAGATTTTATAACTTAATAAAACTGCAGGAATCCCAAAACACAGATGTACAGATGCTGTCTCTATTGCCCTTTGTGGATGCTTTTCCACTCAACCAATCCATAATTACCACGTTTTCAGGTTTGTAACTGTGCTTTGTTATTAATTCAGTAGCATTAGCTGGATCAGTGGCAAAATTAACTACCAGTGAATTTAAGACCACTGAATTTACCACCATAAAATTAACTAAGAAGTGGCAAAATTAACTACCACTGAATGTCACAGGACAGAGACCACCCAGAAGGCTTTTTTTCACAAAGCGTCTTTCAGGTCTTCCTAAATAATTCAGAATGTATTTTTGTGCACTATTAGCAGTACCTGAAGAAAACTCTGACTACTAGAATCAAGTGAACCTCACAGAATTCAGTATTCAGTGATGCTGATTTCTCGTGCATTACAGGATCAGCCTGTGCAAGCAATGGAGTTTCTGCATCGCACTGTATCCATATCTTGATTATGCTGGGATTTTAGAAATCTGAGGACTCAGAAAATTGGAAAACTTTATGAGGCAGTAATGCTCCCATAGACTGAGATGTTAAAATAAGTTGATAGTGCCAAAATGGTTAGCAACTTATGGCTTCTTACAAAAAGGCCATATAATATTTTTTTAAAAAGACAATATTGTTTCAGGAAAATTATTAATCTTATATTGATTAATTGATGAATTAGTATGAATACTTGATGTGCTACATTTCTGCTGGCCTTTGTGAAGTATGTGTGAAGGATATGGGCCCAACTCAGAGAGGATGATTGAAGGGCATTCCTAAGACGTAACAGAACCATTGTGAGCAAGGCTGTTGGAAACTTGAGACCAGGCCCGGAGATGCATTTCCTCTCACAGTGCTATGGGAGAATAACTGTAATGGCAGCCCAGCTTGAGGCAGTTTTTAGCATAAACGTTAAGGATCAGATTCTCTACTGTCCGGAACACTTCAAAATTTATTTGTTCAGAATGATGCTAGTAGTGTGCATATTCTTCCTTGGTGAATAATGTATACTGATTTTTTGGTTGTTGTTAAGCATAAATTACTTCTTATTATTAAATACTCCCTGCAAATCCTTGAAGATTAAGTAAAATACTTTCTTCCTCCTTGTCCTTACAGATTGAAGATCTGAAGAAGATAAACCATGAGCTAAGGCAACATGTCATACAACTTCTTGATAAGAAGCAGGTGGTGGAAAGTCAAGTGGATAGGTTCACCAGTAAAAAAGATCATCAGTGTAAAGGACTGGCTGTAAATGGCAAACTGTCTGAGCAGCTGGAGAAAGAATTGCTATTCAATACTGCTGATAAGGAGCTTGAGGAAGCAAAGGTATCTATTTATTAGAATTAATACTGTCCAGTGATATTTTAATGTTGGATGTGTGGATGGTTCAAGGATTAAAATCATGCTTGCAGTTGGAAAGAGTGTAATTTCAGTGAAAACTGCTTTTGATTTCACAGGATAATGGAAAATTGCATTCTATGCACATGCAATTACGTAATTTAGTAGTAGTAGTCAGAAGGGAGAAAGCATATTCTTTGTTTGCCATTACTGTAACTACATACTTATTTCTTTAGCCCATAGGTATAGTCAAACTGTCCCTGTTTTAAAAAGTTCCTCCATAAGACAGTTCTAGGAAAACATATCCCATACTTCCTTTTTCATTCACTCACCTGAGAGTAACTCAACTGTTAATGTTTTTCCTAATCCTGGACTGCATCTGAAGATAAAACTTTTAACTGATTCCCTTCTAGATTGAGTTTATTGTTACTAAATAGTATGTTTTCAGCCTACTCAAACTAGAAAACATGTATAAAATGCTTCTTTGGACTAGAACAGTTGAGCTAAAATGCTGGATTTGCACTAATGATTATACAAAACTAATGCATCTCTTGCTCTCAATTTTTTTATGGTAGATTCAAATTCGACACCAGCAGAACGAGATAAAGAAGCTGGAACATACGGTGAAAACACTAAAATCTGTGAGTTAAACATGTATCCTTAATATATATGTAGCTATGAAATCAGGTCATTTCCATATGAAATTAATACTTGTACAAATGAATTTCACTTGCTTTGTTTTCACTGGATGACAGTCAAGTTATAGAATGGATAAACATATCTGTTTTCTTGTAGTTCTCTGTCTCTAGGGGAATGGGAATCTGTTTCTGTTTTGCAACTAGCCTGTAATGATTTTGCTTTTGAGAATCTTAATTTTTTTACAAAATTGCATGTAACTGTTTTGAATACCTTGTAAATCACTTGCATAACAGAACGAAGTAACATTTTTTTATTTAAAATTTTTATCTTAATATTCCATCTTCCTTAAGGTGTAATGATACTGTTGGAACATTTCGAAATGTATACAATGATGTAATTTTAGAAATATTTGCCAGTAGTAAATGTAACTTAAATTAACATTTGAATTTATTAAGTGGACTCATTAATTTCCTTCCAGTATAAATTGATAGGGAATTTTTTTTATGTGTTCAAGATAATAATTTCTTCCTGTAATTAAAAGATTTGTCTCAAATTTCAGGGGGGGTGGGATGGGTTGGTTTTTTTTCTTTCCTGTAGAAAATATTTGACCTTATGCCACAATCCTGCAAAGAACCCCCTCTGGAAAAAAACCACTCTGACCATATAGAGCTTATTGCTCAATTACCCTGGAAAGATTTTGATCCTTCAGCCAGAAAGCTTGGGATTTGAGAACTAGATTCACTGAGAGATTTAGGTGATTAATTTATAACTTTTCAGGGATTTAAAGACCTACTTCTGCACGTGTCTTAAAAATAATAAATTTGCAGAGTTTAGTATTCCTTAGGTGCTTAAGCTTTTATGAGTCCAGGTATTTCCAAAAGATAGATTGTAACAGAGAGGGATTTGGTGTGCAATTTTGAACTTTGGAATTGTTGTTGTTTGGAATCTATTTTAGGCCCCTGCATGGCTTCCTGGATTTCAACGATACTTATTTGCACATTACTTTATTTCCATTTCAGAAATTCACTTTTCATGGATCTTAAGCAAGCATAGTGGCCTAATTTCTTTCATATCTAAAAATTCATTAGATATTCCAACACAAATCTACTTAATTGTCCTCCTTAGTTTTGAACTGATATATTCCAAGTTAATTAACATTTAGCTTTTATGTCCTTTTCTGTCCTGTTAGAGTCCTTTTAGAAGGACATTCAGACGTATTCTGCAATATAACAAAAAAGAGACATTCAGAAGTTACTTTAAAGTACTAATTAGATATCTGCTTCATCTTCATTTTGAAGAGTATGTTTATCCATTTTACACTGAAGTATCATTCATTACAAACGTATTTCATTGAATGAATTCTCTCATATTTGCACATGCAGATTATTTTACAAACAGAAGCTGAAATAAAGCAAGGGAGGTCACCTTCAAGGCTTGATACCTTTATTAAGACATTGGAAGAGGACAAAGATTACTGTAAATGTGAGACTGAGAATTTGTTGAAGGTATTTCGAAACGTGTTTTCAAGTCCTAAGCGAACCTCTACTTGTGGCAGCATGTCAAAAAAATTTTCATCCATCCAGGTGAGCTTGAGAAAACACTTTGGAAAAGGAGGAATGCATTTTTTAGAATGTTGGTTTATCTTATGCTAAACTACCAAAGCCATAATTACCAGGAAGAAAAACTAATTGATTATAAATGGAAGGATGCATAAGATGGGAATGGGCCAATAATGTGAACTTAACTGCTGCTTTACACTGCATGCATATATATCACTTTAAATAGTTACTGACAACTGCTTACATTTTATGTAATTATTAACATGATTGTCAGTACCATTTGTGATAGACGTTTGCTGCTCAAAATAAATGTGTATTTTAGAAAATGGTATGTGTATCTGGTCTCTAATACTAAGAAATATATATGTACAGTCTTGACTATCTAGAGGTTACTAGGTTGAAGGCTTATTAAATCTTTCATAGAAATTTCCAAACCAGATATAATAAGAAAGCATATCAAGTTTTATTTCTCTACTTTAATGTTATATCACCTTATTCTTTAAGGGAGTGAGTTCTGATCCAGAAGTTTTGAAAATACTGAGAGAAAGTGAAGAACTGAAGTCAGCGCTGAAAAAATATCAGCGCCATGTGGCAGAAATTCAGGGTAACTTCAAGGTTTTAACAGCTGAGAGAGACAAAATTGTCAATCTTTATGAACAGGTAATTTTATTTATATTTGTATGATTAATTAAAATAACTTAAGGTGATGTGCAAAAAAATCCTATTTTTGTTTTTGTGTGAAAAAGAAAAAAAAAATGCAAAGCATTTGTTTAAAAAATAGAAAAAAAGTTATGGAAATTCTGTGATTTGAATCTGTTGGTTAAATACAAGTCTGTAAGTGCTGTCCTGAGTTAAGAACGCTTTCCTGCATTGAGGAATATATGCACAAATCATTACTTCATCTTTGATACTACACAGTTTCTGGGATGCTCTGCATTACTAGCCATATGCCATAGGGATACATTACATTGTCTATTCCATATTTCTGTTATGCTGCTGTTTTTTTAAAAACAGGCACAGGAAGAGATTTCCCGACTTCGTCAGGAAGTTATCAAATGCCCCAGGACTCCTAAAAGTACTGTGACAGCTCAAGCTATGTTAAGACATGTGGAGGTAGAAAGGGATACAGCACTGTCAGATTTCCGAAGGATGACTACAGAACGTGATAGCCTCAGGGAGCAGTTAAAGGTTTGATTCTTACCCCCACCCCCCCCCACCCCAGTTATTTTAACATGAAAACTGCTTAGTAGTCTAATTAAAGTTGCTGAAGATTTCTATTCTAATCCTGAGAGTTAATGGCATTACATGTCTGGTGAGTTCAGATGTGCTCTATATGTGATTTTGTTGTTGTTTGATACAGATTTCCCAAGAGACTGGATTTAATGAAAAGGCGCATTTGGAACAGAGAATTGAAGAGCTAGAAACGACTATTCAAAATGTAAGGGAAAATAATTATTTATGGAATTGTAAATGTAATACAGGTGATGTTCATGGTTAACCCTGCAGGACCAACCTGACCGCTTTCTATCAGGAAACAACAGGCTGAGAGCAGTGGATGTTTACCAATACTGTAGCAAGGCTTTTGGCACTGTTACGCAGTGTTCTTGTATCCAGGTTAGGATGTTATTGTCTGGATGCGTGGGCAGCTAGGTGGGGAAAAATTTGACTGGATGGTCAGTCTTACCAGGTAGCAGTTAGTTTGGTCTGGGGACTGTTAACATGGAGCACTGCAGGGGTTTGTTCTGAGGCCTGTCCTGTTTAACATCTTCATCAGTGACCTAAAGGAGGCAACAGAATGCGTGCTCATAAAGTTTGCAGATGACACCAGATTAGGGAAAGCTGTTGATATACTCAATAGCAGGGCTGTCATCCATAGGCACCAAGACAGGTAGGACGAATGGACAACAGGAACCTTATGAAGACCAACAGGAATGAATGCCAAGTTCTGAATTTGGGAAGAAGAGCCACTGGCACCAATACAGGTTGGGGACCAATGAGTTTGGGAGCAGCTCTGCTGAAAATTCAGGCCCTGGAGGCCTTGCTGTATAGCAAGCTGTACATGAGCCAGCAGTATGCCATGGTGGCAAAGAAGGCCAAGCGGGTACTAGGCTGTGTGAACAAGACACAGCCAGTAGCTCAAGGGAAGCGATTGTCCCCCTTTGCTGAGCACTCATTAGACCACATCTGGAATACACCACATCCAGTTTTGCCACTACGGTACAGGAAACACATTGCCAAACTGGAGTGAGTTTAATGGAGGACTCCCACAATACTTGGGGCTGGAACACTTTCCGTATGAGAGGAGACTGGTGGAACTGGGCTTGTTCCACTTTGAGTAGAGGTGGTTTAAGGGGGATGTAAGTCCTACCTGCCAGTACTCATACAGAAGTCAGAAACGGGCCTTTCATAGCAGTGCATGGTGGAATGATGAGCAGCATTGGGCATCAGTTGAAACAAGAAGGGTTCAGGCTGAGTACAAGAAAATACTTCTTTCCCATGAGGACAGTTGAGCAGTCCCCAGCCTTGGAGATTTTCAAGATCTGACTGGACAAAGCCCCGAGCAACCTGACCTCAGAGCTGGCCCTGCTTAGAGCAGGAGTTTAGACTAGAGACCTCCTGGAGTCCATTCCAGTGTGAATTATCTTATGATTGTATATTGTTAAGACCTGATGCTCCAAAACCAAATGTTACTGTACTGTTCTGGCAAGTCCTATTTAATATGGTTTAAGTTACTTGTATGTGCAGTTGTTTGCTAACATATGGCACTAAAATAGAAAATGAAAACATTAATACAATGAATATAAATTTTAAGTATATTTACAGTCTTGTTAGAACTTGATTTTTAAATAGATTAACATTGATTTCTGTAGTGTATCTTTCTTCTAGATCTTATGGTTATAAAATCTGGTTCATTTTCTTTTTCCCCTTCAGCCTCTTAAATCCTACCAAGTTTATAAGTATAGTTCCAAGGATTATAATATTAAACTGAGTGCATCTGTGATGAAGAATACACTGTAGGCTTAAATAGCTCTCCGTACTCTGAGTAGTAAATTAGCTTTAATCACACGCTTGACATATGATGTGTAGTGAATATTGGGTATAGTCCTCTTTTAGGTACATCATCTTATTTCTTCAGTTCATCTGGTACCCTTTGAGGCCGATACATCAATATGAAATTTTTGGCACTAGTATTGAAGAAATTACTGTGTACCAGAGGCTTACGGACTTGCTCTTTAGATGTCTGACCTTTGATTATAGTAACACAGAAATTAGTACTGAAAGAATCAGTAAATGAGGAGAGGGATGAGGTGAGAATTTTTTACCTTGAAAGAGCTGTTTCAAATAATTTATAAAGGACAGTTCTTTGAATGTTACGTGTAAGCATTTTAACAAAGAAACGCATCTTTCTTTAAACTGGAGATTTCAAACTAATTTTGCTGGAGTCTGTGCAAGAGGTTTTGGACCTGTTCTTTGTTCTATGTACAGAAGGTACCTAGAGGTAAAGACCTTGCTGTGGTTACTTGGTCATATAGTGCTTTATGCGAGTGTTTCACAGTGATTTCTCTATCCAGTTATCGGCATAGCTATATAACTTAGTAGAGGCCTAAAGCTGTCATTGGTAGTGTTGTATCCTGAACTGGGGTTTCTCCCTTCATACACTCATAGTGATGTCTTCTGTTATGTTATTTTGCACTGCAAACTTTTAATGTTGATCGATGCCAAACACTTTTGCCCTTGGGCATAATTACCAACCTAAAATTTACATTAATAAATCAAAATATTCCCAGAGATCTGAAAGACAGGAAATTGATGGTTGTCCTTCAAAGGAAGTGAAAAATCACATTTCAGCTCTTTGCCAACTACCTTCAGTAGACTTGGAGTCAGGCCCTGAGTAAATGAGATACTTGGACATTTCTTCAGTAAAAGATTTGTGCTAAAAACAGAGTAGAATTTGAATTAATAGGAGAAATTCTATGTATAAATTAGCTTTTTTTTTGCTTTGAATGTTTAATTATATTTATAGTTAGGTAGTGAACGGTTAGAACATATGTCTGAAGTGGCACTAATGAAAGACACCATTGATTCTCTGGAAACTGAGATGAAAAGATTGGCAAGAGCAGCACTGGACTCTGAAACTGAGCTGAGCCGACAGGAAGCTGAATATGTTTCACTTCGGTAAGTAAAAGTATATAATTGCATTAGTTTGACGAGTAACGTCAGCCTATAGTCATTGGTTTTCATAACTGTTATATAGCTCAAAGGCAAAGGAGTTTACGATAGTTGTTCTTATGAGTCATCCTTCTTTTTGGAATGAAATTGTTTTCCTCATTGCTTATTTATATGTAAATGTTCTTGGCTTGTTGATATTATGATATGCTGAAGACCATCTTCAGTGAAAAAGTAAAATTCACTCTGACTTAGAGTTAGGATCTTCCTATTAGAGGCTTCAGGGATTGATGTTTTTTGGTAAATTGCATATGAATTAATTTTTTTTTTTCATTTTTTATTGTTGCTTTTATAGAGGCAAGCAGACACACATAAACTAATGAGTGTCACGTGTAGTTAGTTTCAAACATCCTTTTCTTAGTCTTGGAGCTTTTTCATGAGAGGAAATAAAACTGAAGCCTTGCATAGGGTTTATGGCCTGCTGCTCAACTGGAGTTGCTAACCATGTTCAGAAGTATGTAGTGGGACTAGGCTCAATCGAAGCCTTTAGGGAATAAAGCATAGGTCAGTGAGTGCAAGATACAAAAGGATAATTTACTGACTGGAAGTAAAGATCAATCACGTGTGAAGTTTGTGTGGAGAGATACAAAGGACTAGATCACAGACTGAACTAGGCTACAGAGTGAACAGACTGCAAGAGAAGATACTGGGACTATTTCCTCTTGTATTTCCTTAAATACAATTCAGTTAGGCAAACACTGTCCTACACCTGTGTGTCCTTACAAGTGACTGGTGTACTTGACACACGGGTGTTGTAGGTTTTTTGTTGGATTTTGATTGGTGGGAATGCTGGGTACTAGCGTGCAGTGTTGTGCTGGCCCACAATACCTTTCTAAGGATACTGTGATTTCTAAAATAACATGAACTCCTTTGCAAAATCCAGTTCTGAGTTATTGCTGCTTTATAATAAATTGTCAGATTTATGAATACTGTAAAAATTGAGTTGTTGAAGATTAGTTGCTGCTACTGAAGTATCTTTTTCTTTTCCCCCTCAAACCAGGCTGATAGTTCTCGTCAGTTTCTTCAACAGTTTGAGAATCATTAATATTACTACATGATTTGAACGTATTAATATTACTACATTGATTTGACTTGGGTATAACTTGAAATAGGTCAGGCATTCTAATGTATGTCCCAAGTGATGATTTATATTTTAATAATTTTCGAGAAGTTTTTATGTCCACCTGTTATAAAGGATTTTTCTTACTTTTCTGTGATTCTTTACAGGAGTATTCAGACCTTAATATCTAGAGATTAAAGTTAACATCAGTAAAATATCCCAAATAGTCTAAAATATACAGAAGAATCTCACTTTTTCCTAACTTCTGCAATTTTAGTGACATTTCAAAAAGGAAAAAAATTAATATATAAACATCTGAATTCTCCTGTTTAATGCTTCTGCTTTTCCAGTTTATTGAATGAAAAGACAGAAGAGAGTCTTTCAGAGACTCAGCAAAGCCTTGTTAAGAAAAAATATGAAATGCAACTTGCCCAAGAGAAAATTATGCTTTTGGATGAAAAAATTGGTGAGTGACGGATACTGTTTTTTTAATAAAATTCCGTAGGCTAATTGTTAATGCTTTTTTTCTTTTTTTTTCCTTATGGATTGAAAGAAAGTGTTGAATGCAAATAAACATACTTTTGACAGTTTTAACTTTTCAAGTGCAAAACATTTGTTTTCATTCATTACTGGAAGGTTTTTGCATTTTAAAATTCTGTAATAAAGCTCTTGCAAGTAAGTTTCAGTGACAACACATACTGTCAGCTGAACAAGGTGTGTTGGTAGCAATGTGCAGTGTCTGAGCATATCAGTTACATTTATGATCCACTAAGGCAGTGGTAGCACCTCTCAGCACCATAAGATGATGATGATGGAATCAGGAAAACATCCTTTATAGTATATATCCTATACTGTGTGTTGCACCTTTTTTATATTATGGAAGTAAAGGAGGTGGATGCAGAGAATTCCTGTAGTGCCAAGGAATATGTTCTCAATTCCAAAGTTACAACTGTATTATGTCCAACTGCATCTATAGAAATAATCTGTTCTCAAATGCAGTGCTGAATTTGTGAAGGGAGAATAAAGCTAACCTATAACTAATTACATTTAACGTTAGAGCTGACTAATGCTATTAAAATACCTTGTTTTCTGTTAACTGGAGTTTGAAATTTGTAATTATTTGGATTTAAATATTTCATTTGAGGTGAACATTTCTTTCAAATGAATAAGCATTTCATTCAAAGTGAACTTATTTTTTTTTAATGTTTTGGCTAAGGTGTTTAAGCCACTCCTGAGAAGGCTAGAGAAAAAGATGTTTTGTCCACATTTAAACAAAATATGTGCATTTTAAAGTCCTGTACTCCTGGTACAGTAAAGTAGGGACTTAATGTTTGATAGGCATGTCAGCCTATGTGTTGTTGCATGCTTTTGGTCATTCCCAGGAAATGTGTCTGAATTAGGTGTATTTTAAGCCTAAAAAAAAATAATTAAAAAATCAGTTCATTAAAGCTGAATAGAGACTTCAGAATTTGGCATATGAGGTCTCATATAATCTGACTGAAGCATGTTCCAATCTAGATTCATTAGCATTTTTCATTACTGTGAGGCAAGTCCAGACAAAGAAACTTGAAATTAATGGAGACTGTCTGTATTGTGCTATTATCCTGTGACCACAGGGATAACAGTAGAAGATGCTGAAGGAGAGGAACCACAATGTAGGTGTGAGGAGAGGATGTACTGAGAGAAGAAAGTTGAGAGGTTTTAACCGCAGGATCAATAAGGAGAGGATGCTAAGATTACAATTTGGATGAGGCAGCATAATCCTAGTGAAATAGGTAGGAGAAGTAAAGTTAATAAAGACCTAGGAGATAAGTGAAGAATAGGAATATTGGCTGAATAAGAATTTGCAATGAGGAGGATTGGTTGTCAGAGGAGACTGTAAGTGTGAAACAGTGAGATTGGGAGTCAGTGAATGGAGAAACAAAGTGTGGATGTGGTACCAGGGAAAGCTGGGGCAATGCAAGAAATCAGAGTCTGAAAATTAGTAAAGTGAGGGGAGAGGGTGAAGAAGGATCAGAGACATCCCGTGAGAAGAGCTAGTATGAAGTAGTTAAAGAGGCTGGAAAGATCCTCAAAATTGGATGACTAGTTTGGAGATTGTGGGTATTTTGGACATGCACCGTGACTAGAACCTGTGAGCAACTATACACACAGGATATTTAGGACTTGGACAGTAATGCTGAAAGCAGGAGAAAGATTGGAAGTAAAAGGAGGTTGAGATGGAAAATGTGGATTTAGGAGTTTAGTATTAGTAGGGAAGGAGTCTAGGATGAGAAACCTTAAGACTTGGGGCTGACCAAAGTGAAGAGAAAGTATAAGCAGGTAATGGTATCTTCTTGGAGAGGTAGAATTGGAGAAGATGGAAGAAAAGTGTGTGTGTCCACTGGAGAACCTTTTCCCTTTTTGGAGTCTGGAATGGAACTAGGGATTTCCAAGTCTTGTGTTTACCTTCTCTTGTCAGCAAAATAATGTACACTTGGCAAAGTGTCTCTTTTCCAGTGCTTGTCTGCAGAGAGAACAGCAGTATAGTCTCACAATGGTGTGTCTTTTATGTCATGTGATTTGACGCATGATGGGAATCCAAATGGTACTTTTTGTTTTTCACACAAATTAAGTAACTTATTTCAGAGACAAACACTAAGAAGTTGGGAATGCCAGTCTTAAGGTTGTCTGTACTACTTAATAAATAAACCCCAGGTTAGTTTTTAACTTATGGTATTGTTTTTAATTACACTATCATGTGGTGTCTTTCTATAAGAGTCTTTGTGCCAACTTTTGCAGAGTTTTGTAGGGAGTAAATCGGTGTTGTCTGGTGAAGCAAGCTTATCTGTCAGATCTTCTCCTTAGCCAAAAATACAGTGAATAAAACAGGTAACTGCAGAAAGAGAAAGCACACAGTATTTAAACTGTTAAATATTGTTATGCAGTGTTTTATACTATTGCTGTCTGTACATTAGAATTTTGGGGTGATGCATAACCAAACTTTTCAGAATTGCTCAGTAACTACACATATGACCTATTTTCTGAGTGCCTGATTTGAGGCTTTGGTTATTAATTTTCAGAAGTGTTGAGTACTTACAGCTGTGGCAGCAATCCATGGTTGGTTTTTTAACATGTAATACTTTCTATCCTGAAAATTTAGGTCACAGTTTGAGCATCCAAAATAATCAGATAGCATTTTCAATTGATCTTTGTGCCTCCATTCCTCCTCTGTAAAATGGTGGTAACACACTGTTGCTTAGAATCACAGAATGGTTGAGGTTGGAAGGCGCTTCCGAAGGTCATCTTGTCCAAACTCTCTTCTCAAGCAGGGACACCTAGAGCCAGTTGCCCAGGACCATGTCTAGATGGCTTTTGAATATCTCCAAGGAAGGAGACTCTGTAACCTCCCTGGGCAACCTGTTCCAGTGATCAGTCACCCTCATAGTAAAAAAAAAAAGTGTTTCCTGATGTTCAGAGGGAACCTCCTGTGTTTCAGTTTGTGCCCATTGCCTCTTATCCTGTCCCTGGGCACCACTGAAAAGAGCCTAGCTCTGTTCTCTTTGCACCCTTCGTTCAGGTATTTATATACATTTATAAGATCCCCCTCTGAGCCTTCTTTTCTCCAGGCTAAACAGTCCCAGCTCTCTCAGCTTTTCCTTATAGGAGAGATGCTCCATCCCTCAGTCATCTTCATGTCCCTTCACTGGACTCTTTCCAGTATGTCCATGTCTCTCTTGTACTGGGGAGACCAGAACTGGACCCAGCACTCCAGATGTGTCTCATCTGAGCTGAGCAGAGGGGAAGGATCACCTCCCTTCACAAGGTGGCAATACTTTCCTTAATGCATCCCAGGATACCATTCACCTTCTTTGCAGCAAGGGCACATTGGTGGCTTATGTTCAATATGTGTCCACAAGGACGCCCAGCTTTCCTGCCAAACTGCTTTCCAGCTGGGTGGCCCCCAGTGTGTATTGATGCCTGGGGTTGTTCCTCCCCAGGTGCCGAACTTTGCCCTTCTCCTTGTTGAACTTAATGAGGTTCCTGGCAGCCCATTTCTCCAGCCCGTCAAGGTCCCTCTGGATGGCAGCATGACCCTCTGGTGTATCAGCTGCTCCTCCCAGTTTTGTGTCATCAGCAAAATTCCTGACCATAAGCTCTGCCCCAGCCTCCAGTTCATCAGTGAAGATGTAAAACAGGACTGGACCCAGTATTAACCCCTGGGGCACACCACTGTTTTATCAGCCTCCAACTAGACTTTGTGCCACTGATCACCACCCTCTGCACCTGGCTGTTCAGACAGTTTTCAGTCCACCTCACTGTCTGCTCATCCAGCCCATATGTCAACAGCTCATCTATGAGTATCTTATGGGAGTGTCAAAGGCCTTATTGGACTCAAGGTAGACAACATCCACTGCTCTCCATCTACCAGGCCAGTCATTTCATCATAAAAGTTTATCAAGATGGTCAAGTATGACTTCCCTTGGGTGAAGCCATGCTGACTACTACTGATGATTTTCTTGTCCTTAAAGAGCCTGGAAATTGTTTCCAGGATTAGCTGCTCCATCAGAATTTTCTTTAGAGCCAGGTTTGAACACTGTCTTAGCAGGTTCCAGAGCCATGCATCCAAAAATATGAGGTGGAAATTTAAGCGCCTTTCATCTTGTGTTTTGAAATAGGGAAAGATTCTGTGGAAAAAATAGAATGTAAATACATGCTATGATGTCCCTGAAAGGACTGAGCTACAGATCATTTTACTTTGGATGTTTTATCTCCTGGAAGTGGTTAATAAGTATCCTTCAATAAGCCCAATTACACTGATATTTAAAGAGTAGTTTGCAGCTTGCATGGTTTTTATAAGATGTAAGGTTCACTGTAAGGTTTCTGTGGTTCTCCTCTGTGAATGCAATGTATGTAGATCATATAAGGATTGATTCTCTGAGCATTTAAAGGTAAATGTAGTGTGTAACACCTTATTAGCTGAATGAAGATAGGGAGAGACATCTTTTAGAATTTGATTTTGTAATGAGTAGATTGCTTTTTTCATTATTATCTTTGCAATTTTTAAGTGGTGTTGAATTTTATAATTGCATCACTCTTACTCACTTTTACATAAAGTTAATTTAAATTAAAAAAAATATTTCAGGAAAAACTAGCTAATATCAGGATATCAATCTCTCTTACTTCATCACTCATTACATGCTGTAGTCTACATATTGCTTCTGTCTATAGTAATTCTGTTTAAGCCTTTATTGTTATAATACCCAAGAAAGTTATTTTTTAATGATCTAAACATTTGTTTTGAGCCAAGTAATTTAAGGCCTTGATCTAAGGAAGAATGCAGTTCCAGAAATATCAGTCAGATTATTTATATATTTCAAAAAGGTACATGCTTCAGTGTTCTCTTGAAGGGGAGCTTTTGCCATGTTCTTTTACGCTTTAGAAGTGTATCAAAATAATTTTTATTTCAAATGGTTGAATTAATAAAAATGAGACTTTTCTGATTGTGTCCAGATAACTTTTCAAGACAAAGTCTTGTACAACAACAGGAGATCTGTGCTTTGAAAGAAACAATTGCACAACTTGATAAAGAGAAGGCATCTTTGCAAGACTGTGTGGAAGAAGGAAGAGAGAAGATTGTTACTTTTGAGGAAAGCCTGGCAATTAAAGTATGTTACAACATGTAAATAGTTACAAAAGGTAAATAGGGCAAGGATCTGTTGGGTCATCACACCTATCTTATATTGGTATCTACAACAGTGCTCAGTGCTGACCTAGTTGTGCTCCAGTTTCAAGGCAACAATAAAATTCACGTTGACTTCAACAGCAGTAGGTTGGTGCAGTGTTGGTCATCTCATGTTTGATGTTTTGTATGGTTTATACTTATCAAGAGAGGAGACTTTAAGTACTTTCCTGAAGTGGAGAAGAGTAAATTAGCCAATAAAATATTTTGTTTATCATAAAATTTAGCCTAAATTCTTCCTTGGGATCCACTGATGTTAAAGATGCAGGGTGCTAAATAATATTGCCTTTGTTGTCATTGATGAAGCATCTGAATTACATTTTTTTCACCTTAAGGTATATTGCACAGTGTGATTTCAAACTATATAATGAAGCTGCTTAGTTCTTGGCTCTGAAATGTTATTTTTCACTTCAGCTTAAGTCACCTGGATGTTGATTTAGGCTAGACTACAGAGGTATTTTTTAATTGTTGTGGTTGTTAACTCAAGAATTTGTATTGATTTGTAACAAAATCTTAAAGAAAAGATAATTGCAGGACAGGCTAAAATCATCTTGCCATAAGCACTAACTTTGTATTTTTAAAACTGTAAATTGTAAAATTATGTCCGTTTTAGAGAAGAGATGGCTGTCTCTCACCTCTCTTGTGTCTCCAGTGGAAGATATTTTCTTAGCCTATCTATGCTTCTTTTAATATCTGTATCCAAAGACAAGGGAGTGAAGTAATATACTTTGTGATGGAATTCTTTTTTTATCAGTTACACGCTACCAGACTCTGATAGTTTATTCATTGTAGAAAAGCTGTGATAACTTATCTTACAGGCAGAAGACATCATTTAGTTTTGGGAGTGTGAGCCAAATGCTGCCTTTAGAACCACAAAGGATTAAAAAAATCTAATTAAGATTATTATATTCTGTGGAAGATAATAATATTTGTTCCTTTATTTGCCAAATTAGATTATCAGAATTTTCAGCTCTAAACAGTACATGATGACACTTGGAAAACCACAATCCATTTTGCCTTACACAGTTAAATTAATCAGCCAGCTGAATAAAAGGAAATATAATGTTTTTTCCCATTTATACTGAGGAGTGGTAAGAGGTTTATTTTAATTTTGTATTTCTTTTCAAGGAGAAAATAATTTCGGATTTCAAGATTCTGATTTCTGAGTTGGAGTGTTCCACAAAGTAAGGATGAAATGTCAAGATCATTATAAAATTTTGATTAACTTACAAGATTAACTCAAAAATTGAATCATAGGATGTGCTAATGTGTAAATATTTTTTAGTCTATTAAATATTAAAATGTTACAGCTTTGTTTCATGACTTGCAAACTTAACCACTGGAAAAGCTATCATTTGTATTAGGTTGGGCAGTATTGTTGTACCTGAAGAACTTTTTTATTTGCTGCATAGAAAATCTGCTGAAGCACTCTGTACCTGTGAGAAAGATATCACCAGTTTGCATCAACAGCTACAAGAAACCAACAAAGAACTTGTACAGACTAACAAGAACAGAGAATCATTAGCTCAGGAGAATGACAGGTTACAAGAGCATCTTTCTAATATTAAGCAAGAAAATCAGGTATATTTGTACAGAGAACCTTTGACTAAAAAGGAAAATGGTGTATTTTTCAAGTAGTATGTAGAATTGGTGTGCCCTCATCTGAAGTAAATCTGCAAACTAGTTTTTAAGCTCATTTTTCAAACTCTGATTTTTCCCTTATTGCTCAGCTGACTTGTATAAAGATGACCAGCGATTCTTATGTAATAGTTTGGATGTTTATCCTGAGGAACAGCTAATTAATGGGTTTTTTTTCTGATCTTCAAATGAAAACAATGTGGCAGTTATAACTATTGTTTATATGGAAAAGTACTATAAAGGAGCAGCAAGTATTTCTTGTACTGTGCTGTGACTGGCCTAGAATACTTAAAAGTTTATGAATTTGACTTGCTAATAATTTAACACAGTACACATTTCAATAAGGTTCAAAACTTTATTGATAGTATTTATGTTCCTTTGAAGTGGCTTTTGGATAAAAGATGCTGGAAATATTTGGTTATAATACAACATTACATTATCTACTGTGTTCTTTTTCTGTGTGCAGTTCCTAATGAAAGTAGTTAAAATACTTAAAGTGTCGTCTCATGCACACACAATGCTCATGCATCAGTGTGTTTTCCAAGCAGCTAGGAATTAAGCTTAATACCTGTAGTAGTTCATTACTATGTAATGTTCTGTTTTTTCTTCTCTTTCTTCAACTTCTTGCCTTCATTTAGGTTTTCTGATACTTTATCTTTCTTCTCTGCACTTATTCTACTGCTTAGGATATCTTTGTCTTTGAAAATACTTTCTGCTCATCTGGCTTTCTTCTCTAGAAGCGCTACCCAGTTTTGAAGGAGCAAATTAACTTTCACCTGATGTTAGGTGTATATAAAAGTTTTAAGTCATGAAGGCTCCCTTTTAAGTAAAGAAAAGTCCTCCAGAAGGAGATTCATCCCATCCCAGTTTTTAAAGCAATTCATTCTATGTGTCTCTCTCCCTTCATTATAGAGGAAGTCTAGCTAACTAGTTAGATCAGGTGCCTCATTCTGCGCTGCAAAAATTAGGTGAGGCAACTCTCATTCTAAATAACTCATCTCTCAAACATATTAATCATTTCTATTTAGCACCCGAGTATCCTAGAAGAGTCAAGGCTCGTAGTAGCGTTAACTGCCAAAGGTACTCCAAGGAATCACTATTCTTTACCTTCTCTCAGAATCACAGTTGATACTGGTGAGATCAGCTGGTACAAAGCACAGCCTCCTGTTGCTTCTAGCTACTTTTGAAAGCTTCACGGTTTTCTTTGCAATGCCTGGGTGCTTGTAGAAGCAGTTCAAAACAAAGTCTTAGCCTCACAAGATCAACTACTTTTTAATAGGCTTGCGTCTGTAATACGTATTGGTTCCTCTAGGATCTTCCATTGATTTAGGTGATAAAGTATTTAAAGTAGCATTCTCATTTCTTCACTTGGGCTTCCTGGAAAAGTTCACAGATTTCCAGAGCACCTTTCTCAGTAACTCACAGCCTTTTCACAGCAGGAATAGGGGTTTCTCCGTAGCCTTCTCCACATCCCGCCCTCCCTGCCCCTTCCCCAGTTCTTGCAGCTGAATGTTCTAGTAATTTTGTAAGGAAGGAAGAGTTTCTGAACAGAGCAGTTCAAGACAGCCTTTCTGCAGTTTTTTTCCTCATTCTGTTCTTTCTCAAGCAGTAGTTGCCAGAAATTCTGTGTGCATTCTCCTAATACTTGTGGCTTTATTTCTCCTGATTAGGGGATAACCACATAATTAGTTAATTCAATTTTTTAGCTTTCTTCTGCTTTTTCAAATGTGGGCTTTTAAGAGACTGTAACATGTAAAAAAGGGGGAGCTGACTCTGAGCCCTGCCTCTTATATGGGGCAGGTTATTTTGTTATGACCATCTAGCTCCTAAATAAATCGTCTATATTTTTCTTCTTAACTGCTACATTCTTTTATTGACATTTTTCTTCTTTTTAAGAAGACTTAGCATTATTTGTAAGTCAAAGAAACAAAATATTTTTGACAAATGCAAATGTTTTTAAATAGAAATTTACATGGTTTAGACTATATAGCCTTTAAATAATGAGTTAATAAAGCCATAGGTTTTAGATACACACTAATTCTATTTTTTTTTGTAAAGGTACAAACAGTATACTTTAACCTTATGAAACAAATATTTCTTCATAGGCATTATATAAAAAACTGGCAAAGTACCAAACTGAGCTTGATGATATGAAGTTGAAAGCCCAGGATTCAAGTACAGATATTGTCAGGCTGAAGGGTGTACTGAAGTCTAAAGTGAGTATATGGATTAAACTTGTTAATAAAAGCTGGTGGTTTAATTAAAAATGAAATTTTAGCCATATTTCCATGGAAGAATTTGCTTCCTAGTCAAAACTTACTTGCATTCTACTAATATGTTTTTATTAGTTTGAACACATTTTCTTAGCTATTTTTGCAGTACACAAGTAATGAAGTATATTTCATTGTGGTTTTATATATTATATATATATATACACGTGTATGTGTGTTTATTAAACTTAAAAATTCAGACAGTGAATAATACAGAGACTTGGAACTCTTTTCTTTTTATTACCATATGGGATTAATAGTAAAAAAAAAATATATTTCTGCAGTATATTGCTATACCTTGTATTTGTAATGTTAATCTAGCCATTTTTAACAGATGTGTTTTGAACATTAAAATGTGGCCATCTTGAACAAAACACTGTTTCTTGAGAAGGCTCTTGATATTTTGGCTAAATGGCAAAGTTTTCAGTGGAAAGAGACATCCAATACCATGTCATACCTGTAGATCTATAGATACCCCTATTTTGTGAAGCTTGCTGTAAATTATTAAACAAACAAGCTTTATGTGTTAGGAGAGAGAGAACTGCGAGCTTTTGGAGAATTACCACAAAGCCCGTGAACAAGGAGAAAGTTGGGAAGCAAAATATCATCAAGCAGAAGCAGATTGTAGCTCTGTTAGGCTGACACTGATCAGTGCGGAGTCTGAGAACCGCAGATTGAAAGAGAAAATGGAGTCCCTTGAAACAGAGATGGAGCAAGTAAGTTGAAATTGTTCTTTCCATAGTTCACACTGGAAATGGTCTGGTAGTATTGTAAGCCTGGAACTGTTTAAAATTATGCTTAATACCACTTCTCATATTTTAGAGATATGTGCTGTAGTGAGCTGTATGGAGTTTGAATTTATTTAATAACATGACTAGCACTAGTCACACTTGGAAAAAAAATCTTAAAAAATAATAGCATATTTCAAGGAAAGAATATATATTATGAATTATAAAACGCTGTCATGTTTGGAATGACTGAAGGCATAATGTCACATACAACTCCACAGCATACCTGAAACATACCTATTGCTTTGTCACCTGTTACGTTCCTGTGCCTGCTTTTCTCACTTCCAGCTTTACAACCTTCTTTCCACCACTTTAGATGTCCCAAAGAGCCTCTTCCCACTTGAAAATCTGAAGAACTTAAAAGGAAATGCACAGCATGGCTTTGAAAATACATTATGAACATATAAACTATATTCTGATTTTGGGTTGTTACGGTTTTTGTTGCAGCTCATCTCTGCTTCCTGAATATCACATAGGCTACTGAGGGCTATCCATGCACATTATATACTCAAGAGGAATTGACCTGCTGCTGTCCAAAAAGTGGATGAGAACATAACAGCAGCAAAACAGCACAGGAAGATTGTGTGACGGATTTTGACATTTTTAAAATATGATAAAACTGGTACATGGTCCTAGTTTGTCCAGTGAGCTTCAAACAAGTAGAGATTTCATCCTTCTACTTCCTTCCCACATGCCTACTATTAAGTATAGGAATAAACTAAATAAAAGGCCTCTTCATGAAAACTGTGTCAACAAATTGAGTCAGAACTCCAGTTGTCACGTTCAGGTTCATAGTAGTTATAAGGCACATATCTAAACCAGAAGTTTTTATCAAAAATCGTAACGTGCTTAGTAGTGCTCTGTGTTTCTTGTGCTTTTTTTTAGGCAAGACAGCTAGAATTAATGTAATGTGCTCCCCCTACAATCATCTCTTTGGATCTCATTCCTAATAAATCCTTCAAGGAGGTCACAGTGCTTTATCTGTCCCTTTGCTCTGTAACCTCCCAGACTCATTCTGCCACCCACTGAAAATTAAGTAGTTAAAAGTGACCAGAAATACAAGTGTCACTGGGCAAAGTACAGGCTTTTTTTCAAAACAGAAAAACATAAGTTATGTTAATTTTAAATATACAAAATTCTAAATGCTTTTAGTCAGAACTGCTGCTACTGGCTTGTGGACTTTTCTTTAGTGTGACTTCTGTCATCTCTTAGTCATGCCTGAGTTTATGGGTGGCAGCACTATAAACATGACTGACAGTATCTCAGCATTCACTTATCATCTACATGCAAGAATACATTTTATTGCTAAAATAAGAGGGTCTCATCTGAAAATGAAATGTGGCCCATGGCAGAATTTTGAACCTTATTAGCTCTGCAGAAGGAATAGAGTTCTAGGAATAGAGTTTAGAATGTCTCTAGCTGATGTTGCTGTCAGAAGCAAGAGCTATTCTCTTCTAGTTTTTATATGCGGGAGTTATTAAAGAAATAACTTTGAAGTTTATTCTAGAATAAATTACTGCTGCCTCTTAAAATTCACCACAATTACATAGGGATATTTTTGTAGGATTTTGGAAGCAGTTTTAAATTTTCTTTGCAGTAGAGTTTTGATTATCTGATACTGCTTTACTGTAGCGTTTAACAACAGAAGCAGCATACAAGTCTCAGATTTCTGCCTTAAGCAAGTCTCTTGTGAAAATGGAAGGAAAACTTCAAAAATTACATTGGGAGAGAGTCTCTATACTTGCAAATCTCACATCTACATAAGAACTTTGCATTAAACTAGATGCAGTCAAAGAACTATTAAATCAGCAGTTAACTTCCTTAGCAGAGAAGGTAGAAAGGGTATGTGAAATGAAATATATTAGAAAAATAAGTTTATGTTAACGTTTTACTTAAGGGATCTAAATCTACTTTGGGGTCTAGAATGATCAAATAAATCCTTACTGATGATTATTGTTTCAATTTTTTGAATGTTTAATTTGGCATTCCTCAGGGGCTTACTACTCAGAGGGTGGATGCTGTATACTATTTGAAAAGCATGCTGCTTTGAAAGGTTTTATTATGAATACTCAAAAGTCAGGACTTAAAATTACTGCTTGTTTTCTTGAAACATATCTTGGATTTTACATCTAGTCACTAAGTAAGCAGAATAGCTGGAGTAGTTTATTAGCAAAAAAACTTGACATGGACTTTAAAATGCTTGACTGTTTCAGGAAGTATCAATATCTCTTTAATAATCTTTCCTTAATTTCCATTGAAAATCAATTTCTGTTGACCTTGATTTTTACAAAAACTACAAAATTAATGTTTGATAGGCAAATTTTTAAAAACTTAGCTTGGATAAACTCTGAAAAATTGTTCATACATACTCAGATTATTCAGATATTTCCAGTATGATTCTATCACTGCCCTGTCCATCCTCTGCTCCAGCTGAGATAATTTCTTGTTCTTTACAGGCTTCCAGCATTCTCTTTTAACCTTTATGCCTTTTCCATACACTATGGGTAAAGCTGCTGTTTGACAGTTGGTTATTTGTTGCAGCCAAACGTGTGTAATGTCTTTTGTATGCTTGTGGAATCCTCTACAATGCTTTTGATAGGGAAGAGTTCCAGCATATGACATTTGTCTGAAGCTTTCATGAGATCCGATATAGCTAAGCCTTCCTGGATCCTTCTGTCAAATTGTCAGTGAAGGGACTTGCTGGGACTGTGGAGAGCAGCAACAATTTCAGGAGAGAAAAATGCAGAAATGCAGTTGGAAAGTTGGAGAAAAGTCTGAAGTTGGGAAATTTTCGCTAATTTTTTTCATACCTTTCAACCAGTAGTCTTTCATCAGCCATGTATAATCTTCAGATAGGGCTCTTATTTTACATAGTATTCTAATGCAGAAATCTGCATTACTAGACTGCAGCATATGTATATTCAGAAGTGACAACTAAACCTGATGCTGAATAATATTGTTCTTTCAGTGTTGCTAATACTGTATATTTTCCTATAACTTATGCTGTCTGCAGTTTTCAATATTCTTTTGTTCTGAAATACAAAAGTAGAATATCAAAACTGTTTATCAGCAAAAGAACTAAATTTTTGTTTGACAGTTAGTAGAAAATTGGATCTTTCAGACCGAAGAAACCTTTTAGTTTAGCTTGGTAAAACAAAAAAATTTGAGTTCTGCTTTAGAAAGTGAAAAATATTTTTTTCTTTCTTTTTTTTTTTTCTTCTCCCCTCCCTGTTGGCCGATGGCCTGAGTTTTCTCAGTATCTTCCTTGTTTGAACACATAAATGGTTATCTTCTGAAAATTCTGAGGAATGTGCTGGAGAGGTGGGGTGTTTGTTAAGATGTCTCAGTTCATAGATTTACTATGACCTTTGGGTGAGCAGTATTGTGCTTAATGTAAACTAGGCTTGAGTAAAATACAGATAAAAGTGTTTGCAGCACCCCAAATGGACTCGGTTAGAGATATGCTAAAATGCATACACAAAAAGAGGAAGGAAAAATAGCATCCAGCTTACGCTAAGATTAAAACAGGCAGTTTTCTGTGTGTCTGTAGCTGACTCAATACAGATTTTCCTGACTAACTGTCTCTGGAATTATTTTTTTTTTTCTTTTTGTGTAGTTATGTCTCAGGTATGTCCATTGTTCCCTTTGCAGTGGAACATACTAGGTTTTATGGGTATTCTTCTTTTTTAGGTTCCCCCAAGAAATAGAGATACTTAATCTTTTGGTTTGGATTTTATTAATTTTCCCCTTCCCCCCAGATTTATTCTTGATGCTCCTTTAAGTAAAATAAGTGTAATCTCACTCTGCTGGTGATGCAGATATTGGTTTGTTATACCGGGTGTCATTTCCTGCATGCAAATGGTTAATCAGTAGTTTCTTGCCCCAACAAAATATAGAACTTCCTTCTTCCTCTTTAATGAGTCTGTCTACAATCTGTATTCATTGATATGTATATTTCATGGCATTTTGTCATTTGTATGAAGTACATTTATATACAGATATATACATTGGGTGGATTTAAAAATCTGACACAGGATTTTGACTGAGGGCAAATATAACACTAATCATCCATCCTGGAGTGAGAGCAAATTTTGGTCATCGATTCCAGACTTCCTTTTTTTTATCTGCCTTTTTTTTTTTTTTAAAGGTTACCGTAATAGATAGTCAGTAAGCTTAACAGACATACATCTAAAACTTTAAAATTTTTGTTTAGCTGCAGAGCAAGTGTGAGTCATCCCATTATGAAATAGAGCTGCTGAGAAAACAACTGGGAAATGAAAGAGCATCTATGAAAAACCTGGAATCTTTGCTTGTGTCCAGTCATGAGAAAGAATTTCAGTCACAGATAGCAAAGCAAGAAAAAGACTTTGAAATTCAGTTTCTCAAGGAACAGCTTGCTTTAGCAGAAAATAAACTGTGAGTAAATGACCAGGATAATATTGCAGGTTTTTTCATTCTTCCCAAGTGTATATACACAGAGATGGTTTTATATCTAGCCGCATTTTCAAATGGCAAATGTACCCTGGTTACCTAAAGAGCAGAAGATAGCAAAAACCTGCTTCTGATTCCTCAGCTATACCCTAATAGACTTTTCTGTGTAGTGTTATATTTTACTCCAAAAAATGTTCTTAATCTCAATTGCATGGTATAGCTGCCCTTTTAATTTTGGTAACATGCTTGGAGGATTATAGTTGCTATCTAATTAAAGTGTATGGACTTTACAGTGCTGTGCAGAGTCAAGATTTTACTCAGCTCAGAAATAGAGCAGCTCAGCTGGAGTCAGAACTGGCTATCACCAAAAGACAGCTGGGGACTGAGCGCTTTGAAAGGCAAGTATATGTGTTTGTATTGAGCCTCCTGCATCTAATTGGGGTGAAATGCAATGTAGTACTAAGACTTAGACTAATTAGTAGGATAAACATCAAAGTTTGGTTTTGCTCTGCTGTACATTTCCTCTGTGTTCAGAGGCTATTCGTGTCACTGAATTCAGTCTCCGTAGCTATTACACATGCTGTTTGAATTAGTTGTCTAGGTTCCCTTTATAGCCAATGGAACGAGACAGTGAGATAAATTGCCCTCTAGGATTGCCTGTTATAGGATGGGATGGATCACTTTCCTGAAAATGCTTGTCTGTCTTCACTCATTTATAGTGATGCCTGTCTTGATCTATAGTGACAGTCTAGGTGACTAGTTGGCCAGAAAAGTGATTTATAGACTACTAAGTTCTGTGATATGAATGGCTACCTTTTGGCTACACCTGTGCTAGTTGAACTAAACCAGGTCAGAGCATTGACTTGAGGGGTACACACAACTGTATTCTTGTCCATACAGTTGAATTGTTAGTACCCACTCTGGAATTATTTTAGCCTGTACCAACCCACATTCTCCCAGGTACTACTTGGGGCACAGAAGGTGGTAGGGATGGTTCCCAAATGGCAGTATGGCCACAGTAATTTTTTTGGGGGGAGGGGGGGGGCACGACACACACGGGGACGGGGGAGTTTAACAATACGTACAAGCTGTTTCATATGATTTGGCCACAGTCCCAGAGAATGGTCCCTAGCCTGCTTTAATCTATATAGTTTTGGTGTCTTAAATGGTTTTCTTATCTGTGAAACAACAGTACTTCTCTATTTCATGGATGTATTGAGGATAAAATATTACTATGCCAGGCATTACTTTGGGTATGTAAAAGAGATGGCTAAAAGAAGCAGAGTGATGTGATTATGGCACAGGTTTGAGAATCAAATGTCTTGTTTAATTGTAGTAAATTAGTTTGTTGATAATCTGTTCTCTCATAAGTAAGGACGAGGTTTCTGGAGGGGGCATGTCTATACCTGATATTAGGTCTTTTAAAGATGGATTTCTTAAAAGTCTCAGTGTACGTTTCAATTTCAAATTGGATTCTCCTTTACCCTGAAGTCATGGCAAAAAGTTATAAACTTTTGGCTTAGATATGCAAGTCAGTTTAAAAGGTGGCATCATTTGTGCTTCTTCAGCTGCATGGAATGAGCCAGACTGTGCTAATACAGGAGTGCCTTTGTTTTAAAAGAAATTTGATCTTCTTCAGATTGTTGTTTCTCTACTCCCCCCCCCCCCCCCCCCCGTGTGAGTGCATCCATCTCATGGTGTATGAGTGCTCCCTGGTAGGGACTGCAACTCTTTCTTCTTGAAGCGTTCATTGGCAGAAAGTTGAATCAGCCTCCATACTTAATCTCTTCTCCTAGTTAAGGATAATTTGTTATTCACATAGTTGTTCACAGCTGGTTAGCAAAACAAATATTAGAACGAGCCTATGCTGAGGCAAAGATCACCAGTTTTCATTCTTGAAGTGAATTTCTCTTTTACATAAGAGATTTACAAACTTAATTATCTGAATTGTTTTGGAAAGAACAAAGCTAGGTTCCATCATGCAGTCTGTAAGTCAGTTGCAAAAACAGTATGCAGAAATCTTAAATAGCAAAGACTGAAATGTTCTTATATAAAAATCTGAGGCTGACATTAGATTTAGCTGTCTTTGAAAGGCTAGAGCTTTGCTTTTTTTTTTTTTTTTTTTTTTAGCTTTTTCATAAAATCGAAACCGTGTCTCTTCAATGTCCCGCAAAGGTTACAAGAATTTTATTTCTTTTCCGTTTTTCCTCAGAAAGTCATGCTTTACAAGAGCAGGTATCGATCTCTCTTGCTTGCAGGGAAAGAGATCAAAGCTCCAAGCTGGCTTCTTACAGCCAATCTATTTTTCTGGTACTGGCAAGTGAAAACCAGAAAATTAGCCAGAGAGGAAAAAATACTATCATTAAATGTCAGTATCATGATAGTATATAATGGAAGCAGCAGATGTCAGTACTGACTGGGTTTTTTTTGTTGTCAGTTTAAACAAGTGGGTAGATGATATCCTTGTTCTAAGACTGACTTAGCTAGTCGTATTGATTTACTGCCTTGGTGCAGAATGAAATAAAGCCTGAAATTAGGAGGTGGAAGTGCCAATGCTGTCAGGCCTTGAATGAGCACCAACACAGTGATACCAGGAGGCTTAAGCTGTCTGTCTGGATTTTTCTTTACCAGTCAGGAAAAGCATGTCTCCATCCCTCCCGTTCTCCTGACTGCGGAAATTGTTCGGACTCGTGTGGAAACAACAGGCTTGATTTATTGTCCTGTTTTGGCTTTGGTGACCAAGCACAGGGACTGACTCTCAGGTACCCCTGGCCAGCCCCAAGTGCATGACTTGCATATCTTTTTATCCCTTTCTGTTTCTTGACCCTCCTTTTTGCTGCCTTTGTACCTCCTTTTCTCTGCCCCAGGTTACTTTTCCCCATTGGTCATGGTTTTGCTACATTCATACCCAAACTTGGTATTCTACGGGGTGATGTTACCTGTGAGAGGTGCAAGCAGCTGCACTCTAACTTCCCACCATTGCCAGCACCATCTTGACCATTAAAGACGGTACAGCATGTGTATAGTAAAGCCCTTAAAAGCAATAATGCTAGTAAGACTAGCAGTCAATGTAGATAAGTCTGGTTCTATAGTCTTTACAGTGCAGATGATACCTCCCCAGGCACAAGGTTGCGGGTTGTTGGTAGCTAGGTGGAAGACTTATGTTTCACTGGGCTCCTGCTGCTAGAGCAAGCTCTTTTTCTTGCCTGTAGATTCAGCTCTGTGAGCTGGTGCTGGATCTGATTGCTCTCCTGTAGGTTTTGGTGATTTGCTTCAGTGGTCCACTCCATAGGTAGGACTGTGGTAATGGCTGTCACACTGGGGCCAGTTTCAGTTCAAAACCATACAGGCAGTCCTTGTTATACCTTCATTTGCAAGGTTTTGGGCAACTTGGAGCCCTTTTTTCCAGCCTGGGTCAGTGCTATCCTCCCAAAACACCCATTCATTTATAATGAACCATTGTCAAGGTTTTACTGGGGTTATACACTGAAACTCAGGGGTTGTTGTAGCTACCTTTCCTAGTAGTTTCCCAATCCAACCCAGACTAGATTCTCCTTATGAAACAATTGGCAGCCTGAAACCAGGATCCCAGAATGAGTATGTACCTCCAAAATTTTCCAGTGTATTATCCAGTCCCACATACTTCATCCCCGTACATCCAGATGCAGGAGTTATGGATTCATCCAGTATCCAGGCCTCACCCCTTGCAGTCAAAATGACCAGACTACTATTTTACAGCTTTCCCACTGGGGAGTCCACCATCTCTTAAATATGCATCAGTTTCAGGGCACTTCAGGTAGATTCTAGTCCATTGGCTTTGCCAACTGAAACAGCACAAGAATACCACAAACAACACTGTTCTTACATTAATATCATTGCTGATTTTAGTGATTGTCCTTATGTTGCAGACTTGTGAATAACCTTAAAATTAGGCTCTTCCTCCCTGGAGATTTTTACAATTTTTAGAGTTTAACCTGCAGCAACCATGGCTAACCTCTCTCTTTTAGGGAAAATAGAGACAATGGATATGTAGAACTAAATCTGAGTAAGGGAGTAATACAGAGTCACTAATCTGGCTTTCAGAGAAGTATGTAATGAACACCACTTCTCCTTTTAAAATACAGTAAAAAAGCTGACAATCTTGAATAGAAAAAAAAAAAAGATAATGACTGTGAGATAATTTTGATTATTTTTGAAAAGTGCTTAGTCTCACTGTAAAATAATGTTTATTTAGGGAATGTGCTGTACAGGAACTTCAACGCCAGAATCGTACAATCTCGTATCAGTTAAGTTCTACGTTAAGAACATCATCACCTGAACATTCCCATCATCAGCCTCCTGATTGGTCTCTGGACTGGTCCCTGGAAGGGTAAGTGGTTCAACAACATTTAAGTTCCAAACACTAGGGGGGAGGAAGGATGAAATCTGGTACTTCTTGTGGAAATATTGACTGAATTCCATGGAATTACATTGCTCCAAGAAAAGTTACAAGAAGATTCAGGACCACAATCTTTTGATGATACTCCTTTTGTTTTACTGAGCTGTATCAAAACTATACGGTTAATAGCAACTACTTGCACCAGGCTGCTATAGTCATAAATTCTTAAAACAGTAATAGAAAAAATGCTACAGAAAATCTCTATTTGACTTGCCACAATTTTGTGCAGGTGTAGGTGTAAATATTTTCATCTTTCCTACATAAAAGCTCTTAACTGTCCAGCCTTTCTTTATCTAGTTGTTTTCAGATAGTTTTCACTCTATATATGTGCATTTTTTACAAGAAACATAAATACCTTTTAAAAGTCTTCAAACACTTGTAACCCTGAGGAGGAGCAAGCCCAGCTTTCCTTTTAACAATCAGTAAAATGGAGCCTCCACAATATGCAGCTAGTCCCCTGTCAGTTTCAGTCTCAGCTTAGCTTCATACTTGGTAGCTCCCTGCCTGTTGCATCACACTTTTTTGGTAGATTGATGGCAGCATGCATTAACAAAAAATTTCCAGTTGAGCGGGAAAAAGTCTCAGTTCACGACTTGCAGGAAATCATTTCTGCTTTCAAGATGGTTAGGTACTTCCAAGATGAATTTTGTTAATACTTTGTTAACTGTGATTATTACCTTTGGCACTTGATTAATCTTTGTTATCAAGGGCTCCTCTAAGTACATAGATCCTAAGAATACAAGACAAATTTCCTCGGGTCAGTGAGCTGGTTCTGGTGCCCTCAGTAGGGAAACACAACTGTGCAAGGCAGTGATTTTGTAGCTATTGCCAGTCCTTGATAGCAAGTACAGGGAGTCTTCATTCCTCTGATAGAGCCACGTCTACTCCTCCTCAGTCTGAGTACAGTGTAGCTCTTAAATTTGTTGAAATAGGCATTGTATTGTTTGGAATGGTTTAATTTACTTCTAATTACTGTAACACTTTCTTCTGGTTTTGATACTGTATAAAGAAAAGGGGGATCAATCCGTGTAGTCACCACACTGATACTAACGATTTTGGTGCTTTCCTTCCTAATTAGTAAACTTCTGGCTAAATACCAAATCAAGAGTAATCTTCTATAAACTAGATTATGAATTCAACTCCTTTCTTGTTTGCTTTTTGGGTTTTGTGGAGTTGGTTGGGTTTTGTTTTTTTTTTTTCTTCCTCCTGGCTAGCCTTATGTGGCATGATCCGCTTTTGCACATTCCTAGGGAACAATGAGTTTAAGTAAGGGCTAAAAATTAAATATGTGAGCCAGGTATAAATACTTTGCTTGCTTAAAATCTTCAGCTGGTTTAAGCTAAATATTTCTCAATTAAATCAGTGTAGCTTTTGAGTGCAAATGAACTCTTTTTTTTTTTGCCTAATTATTTCCCATTTTTGAGTGTTCAAGATACTAATATAATACGTAACTTTTTTCCTCATCCAGCTCTTTGTTATACATTTTTTGGCTAAGTGGGAAGAACTAGGGTTGCTCCAGACTTATTTATTTATACTAAATTGTTTAGGATTGTTTAGATTAAAAAAAAAAAAGGTGCAATAAAAGCACTGAAACTTTGGCAGTCTACTATGTTTTAAAAGCTTAACTGGAAAGAATTTATCAGATTTGTGTAATGTAATGATACAGTCATAAATAAAATAGCCTGTTTGATAAGGCTCTCCTGAGATGGAGCAGAGATCTGAATCTGGATCTGCCTGCTTTGTATAAGTGATTTACACTTGATTTACCTATGTCTGGGTGAGTTCTTTAATGTCCAGAATACTAAAGTTCTTGATAAATTTTATGTCGAGAACCTAGAATCTGTATCAAAAGATGGAATAGTAGAAATGTCTGAAATATTTATGAATGATGAAATCATTTCCCTCCCAACTAACTCTAGAAAGATTCAGAAAAATTCATTGAGACCAGAACAAAACAAAAAACAATGTAAAATACAGCCTGAGAGTAAAAGCAAGAATATTAATGCAAATATTTGAGTGTAATCATCAGCAGAATCACAGAATTAAGACTTTTAAAATAGATGTATGGGGAATTGATGAAACATGATCTAGGTGTAAGTTCCTGTTGAATTTAAAGCAGAATACTATTAGAAATAGTCCTCTAGGAGGTGAAATTTAATTTTTCAATTGCTTGAAGACAAGTTACCAGGGATTGACAAAGGTACTGTAGAAACAACTATTCCTTGGTAGAGAGGCTTCTTCCACAGCTAATGTCTGACTCTGCAGCCCATGAAGTATACTGAGATATCAGTATAGGAATCACCATTAATACTCCTCTTCCTCTCCAGTGTTTTGGTGCTATTTTAGCAGACAGACTGTGATGGGAGGCAGACAGTCACCTTTTTATTTTATTGAGAATGTGGTATCAGAAGTAAATTGGACAGTAACTTTTTCTTATTCTTCCATCTTTCTCCCTGTCTTTATTGCACCAGTCTCCTTGTTTCAGTAAAGTGAAAAGGATGTGCCTTGTAGTTTGTCTTGTAGACCTAGTGGGGAAGACTTTTTCTGTCTGACTTTCTTAAGTGATAGGAGTCCAAAGCTTGCCTTTCACTTCAAAGAGCATTATAGCACTTTTGTACAATCAAAACTAATCCTTCAAATGATCTGGATTGACTATTAAACAGACTGGGAAGCCTGCTCAAAGTGCTTTCAGAATCAAAACCTTAAAATTTTGCACGTGGAAACATCAGGATGTATTTCTATATTCACTGAACATGAAACAAATTAGATTTCTTTTTCTTTCTAGGAATTCTTGTTTCAAGGATTTATAATGTTATATTCACAATGGCTTGTGAAGACTCTGCACACCATCTGGAGAGTTAAAGCTTAATGCTCATTTAATTATCACTTTTCCCTGCTGAATGCTAAATTTCATTAAATCTATTTCACAAATGCTTGCACAGGTTTTTCATCACTGTTAATGTTGTTCAGTAGGAAGCAATCAGTCTAGATAGCTTCCTTTCCCACCATTCTGCCAGCTCTTGTATTATTGTGTGAGATGGTCCATCTCAATAAACAGAAAAAACCCACAAGTTCCATTGACTTTACTGACAGTGTGCTTTTATTTTAGAAATGTGCATAATTTTAAAAGGTTACTGAAAAAAGGGAAAGAAAATAACAATATAAAATTTTGTTGAGGGGAAAAAAGAGTCTGTATTTAGGTGTTATGATTTGGATGTATTTTTGCTGAACTATGTGAATATTATTCTTGAGAGAATGCTGTGCCATCTCAAGATAGGAAGAGTTTGGGGTTTTTTCCCCCCCTTAAAACCTGACTGACTTATTAATCTGGATAAATAAGATAGTAATGCCAGCAGTTACCAGTGTTTCGATATCCATCTATGAAGATATGTATTTTTTTGTATGTTTCCCTGCATACTGGAGGTGTGTTCAACAGTTTTATTAAAACTGCATGAAGTGTCTAGTTAGAGTTCTTTAATATGAGTGAGTACTGTTTGGTGATAGTTATTGGCACTTAAACTTGCTCAGAATTTCTGCACTTTATGTCATAACATTTGTCTATGTTCTATATTCTCACACTTTAAATGCAAGAGAAAATGTAAAATTCTCTCCTATAAATCATCTGGGAAATCTGTACTTCTGTACTTGGAAACAGAGAAGTAATTCCTGTTTAATTCATTTAAATTATCAATTTTTTTTAATAGATTCATCCTTCTTGCTATCTTCATAAAAGAATTTTGAAAAAGGTCTCCAGTTTATTTTGCAAGCAAAGGCACATTGGTCATGGTAATGGTTTAAATGTACATCTTGCATGTATGTTCCTGCATATGAATTTGGTGTGTGATAACCTGACTACTAAACATTAACATTCGTATCTGAGTAATGATTAAAGATGGCATAACCCCTATGAATGCTCCTAACTGCCTTTTAAAACCTGTTGATATGAACTGTAGATATGATTCTGTGTTGCTTTTTAGGAACAGGTAGCTTTAAAAAGCCTTTAAAAGTATTTTGATGAATAATGTAAAAAAAAAAAAAAAGTAAAATATACCTATAACAGAACTTCTAGGATTATCTTCCATAAGAGCAACACTATTTTTCACTAAAGGTGACTTGAATTTAATTTTTAGGTCCTGATTCTTCATGCTCTATTTGGCGGACAGCCACAGAAGTCATTTCAGCAATCACCAGTGTTAATGGGACTATTTGCAAGTAATAAAGACTGTAAGATCAGACATAATGATATTAACCATTTCCACATTATGCAGTTATTAAAAGGCATATGGTACACTTTTCCCAGATGAGAGAAGATGATCATCTCATCATCCCAGAAGATGAGAAAGTGATTTGTTGTTTTGCAATCATATTGCTGTATTGATTTTTTTAGAAGAGGATCACAAAAAAATTTAAGAAATGTGATCTTAGTCTGCAAAACTAATACCCTATAATTTAGAAGATGAGAAGGAGAGATTAGATAAACATAAAATAGATAAAACTGATAATACTGTGCAGAGGCCCATGTCCTCAGATGTAATTCCTTAGTTGCAATAATGATAGTTTTTCCACATAAGATCATAAAGAAGTCAGTAACGAGGTGCTCCCCTACAAAGTAAAAGTGCAAGATCCTTAAGCAATTTGGACTTTAAAATTCTTAAGTAGAGAGGATTAAGGGAATATGAGATTATAAATATCAAGCTGTAATAAACTTGCTTTTTGTAGAGTACTCTGATAAAGTAATAGCCTTTATTATTAGGGTTAGCCTTCGTTTAGAAAACATTATGAAAATGAGAACCTTGTTTTTCTACAGGCAAATTACAAAGGCATCATCAGGTCATGGATGAGGCCCAAGCAACTCTTGTCAATGGTGATGGGACATAGACTTCAAGTGACTTCTGACAGCAATTAATTGCTATGTAATTATTGATGGTAAAAAAAAAAAAAATCATTCAAGTGAGTATATTCAGAGAGCAATATCACTGTAGTGGCAACCTCCCAACTGAAAGAAAGAAAGAAAAAATGAAAGAATTAATTCAATTTGCTGAAGTTTCCAAATAAAACCTTTTAGTTTAATAAAAAAGCTGCTTGTTGGCAATGTCTGTAGTAATAGCCCAAGAGGACTTGAACAGTGTTTGCTGGTTGGGAATTGTATGTACTGCTCCAACAGTATATTCTAAAAACCTTCAGACCATTGCTGAATATGAAGCTTTGCTTCATCCTTAAGTAAAGATAGATAATGAGCTCAAACAGAGTATTTACAGTTCTTTACTTTTGGTTGCAAACTCTCTAATCTGTAACACACCTTAATTTTTTCAAAAACTGGGAAGTACTATTGAATATACCCAAACTGAAATGTGTTGCACATTTTGTAACACGTGTATTTCCCCATAATGTGGGTTACTCGTGATAGGGTGATTTTCTTGTTGCTTTATTACAGTATTTTGGTTGGAAAGAAACATACACCAAAAATCTATTTATTATTTGTTTGCATTTGTGACATTTATTTGCAACTGTGAACAATGCTATACTTGATTTTTATACATTTTTTTAATTGCCTTTTACCACAATATTTTTACATGAAAATACAGTTTGTGGTTTTATATGAAATAAGAGCATGTTAAACTTGTTCTCAGCTACTCTGTAGTGAGCTAAAATTATCTGGTTTGCATAACAAAGAATCCTATAGTATTTTAAAAAGTATTCATGCTTTTCTGCAGCAGTATCTTTCTATTTTCTAGCCACTGGTTCTGGAGTTCTTTCCAACCGAGTTTGCTTACCCATGGCAATGGAGACTGTCACCATTAATCAGTAGAAGGTATTTTACTTGAGCATAACTGGTTTACAGGGTTTGTAGAAGAAAGAATCCACTGCCTCTGGTATCCTCCCTCCTTAGTCTCTTTTTCTTCATACTAGAAGAGGAGCTACTATGTATACAGAACAGTGTCTCCATTGCTGGTACAGTCCCACCAAGGATGACGAATTCATTGTGTGTTGCTGGGTTGAAGTATTTCACTGCTTTTTGTAAACTCTATGCAAGCAACCTTTCAGCAGCCTTTGGAACCATATATCTATGTGATTTATCCTGCTGTTTCCACTCAAAGAAAACCAGATTTATTTTTTTCCTTTCAGTCACTAATAAAACTTGAACTTTAGCGACATGTAATCGGAATTGCGATTGTGTTGTCTGTGTTAAAGCAAGTGCTTTTAGTCTTTGACCAGGAAAAATGCTCATGGTATGGGGTACTTTTTGGCAGTACTATGGCTTTTTTATTTAATCTCCCTCCTTTCTTCTGAGAACAGCTAATCCCTTCAGTGTCAGCATAGGCTGTGAAGTAGTAGAGAGCCACATGGCTATCAGCATCAGATATACTTTAGCAGCTCTGTTACTCGCTTGCTTTTGTATATTTATTTAATCTGATTTTGATATTAGCAGATCTTAAATGATACAATAGAATGCATATGAAGTTGGTATATATGGAATATTTAACTAATTCATTTGCATTAGCTCTTCCTTCCATAGCTTAGTCATTTCAGTATGAATAGCCTTGCAACAAGGAATACAAGTTGTTTTACTGATACAGACTGGAGTGTCTGTAAGGAAGTGTGATCTTTTAATAAAAGCAGCAAGAAGTTTTTTTAATGTATCTTGTACTCTTAATGATCTTTCCTCTGATCCACGGAACTTTCATATTAATTTCCAGCAGAGGGAGTATGTGAAATGAAGATGAATGAATCATACATGGCTTTGTGGTATTAATGTACAGACTTACCTGAACACGCAGAAAGATATTTCACAGTTAGTTTTACATTTTGGACACCTTCCACACAGAAGAAAAGTAGCAAGATGGATAAAATTTTCATGTGACTTGACTCGGATTATGTCAAAACCTATATCCTTATTTCATGACAAGGATCAGATTTTTTTATTAATAAACTTTGAAAAAACAAAGTGTGCTTATAATTAAAATATTATGTATAAGACATGGCCTGAAATTATGTTTCCATCCAATGGATTTTTTTTCACCTGACTCCCTAGTATACTGCAATTCAATTTTTCTCTAGGCTGTCCCACATTAGACTTTATTAAAATCCATGAAGCAGTTTAATCATTTATTTCAGCAGATGCAAAAGTCCAAGCTTAGTTTTAAGTTTTCTAGCTTGTGCCTCTCATCTACATTGTATTTTCAGTGGTTTTATTTCCTGAGGTGGAAGAACAAACATTTTTTGTCTTGAATGCAGCCTACACCCAAGCAATTATACAGAGCACACAAAGCAGAAAACTTGCTTGTCGTCAGAGTGGCAGTGCAACCTAGCAGGTGAACAATGTGCTTCTCAGATTTGCTTTACACGAGGGTACGTCGTTCCTGCACACGGTAACATTTTATAAAATTACTGTTGCCAGAATAGCACACACATTTTAAAACAATGCTATTTACCCAAAATAAAACCTATAATTGAATTTCCTTTTTTGACCCGAGTGGCTGCTCTAGAAGTAATGTTGAGATGATTTCTCATTTTAAGACTGAGTGTGCACCAGCTTTCCATTTTCATTTCTGCTCCCCTTACCACTGCCCTAAGAAACAAGCAAGCTCCAGGGGATTTTTCATTCTAACACTTTTACCTTGGACTGCGAGGCAATGTAGTGTGGCGTTTGTTCTTTTTTCAGGCAACACCTTTATTTTCTGTGCAGAACTGCTTTCCTCAGACTCACTGACTTTACACCAGAGAGACAAAAACATGCTTGTCCTGAAACTAGAACTCACAGCTTTGAGAGAAATTTACTGAAATAGATGCCAAAGCGGGAAACTACTCCATTGATGTTATTTTTGTCAATTCCTCCAGCCTTCCTTTCTCACCTCTTGTATGGAAACTAAGCTTCAAATACACTATTTGTATATCCAATTGTACTACTGTTGACGGCTGCAAGCAACTTCAGCTAGAGCCTTTCACTCCAATACCACTGTAAGGATCTTGACCGATTTTCAGTTTGGGTCTGATCTGCTTTTAGCAGATGTACCTACCGGCTGTAGCTGCGTGTTGCCATTACCTGGCCAACCTCCACGGCCTTTAACTTGCTCGAGAAAAAACCTGGAGAGGGCCAGCTGCTACCTTCAACCACTGAGGGGAGGCGAAGGGGAAAGAAAAGCCAAAGCAGAAAGCTCTCGTGGTGAAACAGCTCCTTCACCGCGGCTGCTCTGCTCTCTCCTCCTCAGCCCCGTCTACCTCAGGGACCCGGCCCCGCTCAGCGTCTTCCCAACGCCGGCCCGAGGCGGGGGCCTGGGCCGTCCCCGGCCGCCGTGCCCTTCACCTCAGCCCCGCACCCCGCCC
>NW_010972931.1:7941963-8112716 GCF_000737465.1 Haliaeetus leucocephalus
GCACGCCGCCGGCCCGCCTCGCCTTTGGCCCCGCGGCTGCGGGCGGGTCCTGCGCCGCAGGTGGCTGCCGGGCCCGCCGGGGAGGAGTGAGGCAGGGCCGCGGGCAGGTGGCCGCAGGTCAGCGGCTCTGGCGCGGCGCGCTCGGATGGGCCGGTGCCGTCTGACTCGCCCCCCGTCGCCTCCCGGGCGCCGCCAGCCGCGGGCACCGCTCGTCCGTCGCCGGCGGCGGCGGAGGGCTGTCCCCTCGCTCCTCGCACGGGCCTCAGGTGAGCGAAGGCAGCGCGGAGCCCCCGACGGAGCCCCGCCGCCGGCAGCGTGTAAGTCAGTCTCCGCGGAGCGGCGGGAGGCCTCGGCGGCTCTGCCGCTCCCCATGTTACCGGCGGCCCCGGGAACTGGCCAGGAAGCGGCGGCAGGTGCCCGAAGACGGACGCTGCCGGGGCGGGGGGGCAGCCGCGCCGCAGGCCGTTTCCTGCCGGCTTGGTCGTGGAAGCGGGAGGAGGCAGAGCCGCGTGCTGCGCCTGGGCGGCAGCGCTGGGCGCCCGGGGAGGGGGTTCTCCCTTCAGCCCGCCGGCGGGACTCCCCGCCGCTCCCTTGCCTCAGAGCGCCCGCCGGGCTCCCCCTTCCCCTCAGCCCCATCCGCCGGGATTTCGCCGCCCGCCTCAGTCCGCCGGGACGCTGGAGCCCGCCGGGGGTCGAGGGCAGCCCCGCGCGCCGGCGGCCTCTCGCCAAGGCGCGGGCGGCGGGCTGAGGTGGAGCCGCTGGCGGCGGGGGCGGGGAGGCTGGCCGGCGGGGGAGGGCTGTGTGTCCCGGAGCCTCTTTTCCTGAGGGTGTGGTGGAGGGAGACGCTTAATCTGAATGAAAGGAGGCGTTTAATTTAGGGGCCGAAGGCACGTAGTGGGCACAGACGGGCACCCCTTTCCCCGCACGCAAAAGGCTGTTCGCCATCGCCGTTGGCGGGCTATGGAAGGTGTGAGTGAGAGCGAGGCGGGCGGGCTGGCCCTCCCGCCGGCTCGGCGTCCCTCGGGAAGGCCGGGCGTAGCTTGCGGGCCTGTTTTCTTGCCCCGAAAGGCTGTGGCTTTCCCTCTCCCATTCCTCAGACGTCTGGCAAAACGATGACTGAGCCTACGGCCTGAAATTGCCCTTAAACGTTGTGGCTTCTTCCCCTCTTTCATACATTTTTGGACGTGAGACCTGAAATGTCACAACTCGGCTCTTCTCATTATCGTATTAGCTTCTATTGACAAGCTTCACAGTCAAGAGGATATCTAGTGTATTGAGTTTTAATTGCGATTGATAGATCTTAGGTCACCGTACAGGAATCTCTTCAAAAATATTTAAGAGCGCAGTGAAATTTTAGTTGTGAAAACATCATCCTGCCAGTTTTGCCATACAACTAACTGAAAAAAACCCCCATATGTTTAATACCAATATAAGCACTAATTATTTGCATATTTTCACGCTAGTTAAAAACCTACATTTTTTTCTATAGCTAGTTTAATTGTATTTAATTTGTGTAAAATCATGCATGTCTTAGGCTTTATATGCATATAGATACCAAAGCAATGTAAATACCAGCTAGAAGCATGCAATGGACTATACATTACATCCTTTGTCTGAAAGAAAATTGTTATTCCAGGTTGACACACACGAGGTCTTCCAGAAGTTTTTCCTATTCTCCTGTTTTTCCATTATAAATCTAATGTACCATAATTAGCTCCCATACATCTTTCTTCAGTTGGACATCATGTTCTCCAGTCAGTGCTGTATATTCTTCTGTATTTGTCATCATTAAAAAGTTCATTTGCTTTATCACTCACATATCATTAGCTTCCAGAAATAGTAACCATGCATCAAAGCTTGTTTGATACTGCTGCAAGGCCGTATATCATTTTTGCATCAGAGTAATTTCTCATTCCTCATATCACCGTGCCAATAAATACCGGGGCACCGGTCCTTTTCCATGCAACATGATACGGATTGTTTTTATGTAAATTTTAAGTGGAAGTGAGCTCTCATCAGCAGTTTCTATGGGGCAAAGATTAGATTACAGAAGGAAAAATGTAACATTATTACAGGCACTTGCCTTGTAGCTCTTTAATCATTGAAAGAAGGCAGTTTCATGGTAGGAGTTGGCTTATCATTAAAGGAAAGGGAGCAGGTGCATTTAGCTTCAGCAGTGATGAAGTAGGAACTTTCTGTGGTTGTAGTGATGGCTAATTAATTTGTCTATGTACAGATATCAGAGTTTATAGACAGTAGAAGGTCTTGTTTCTTTGCTTTCACAATGACCTTGTGAACTTTACTATGTTTTTAATTAAAATGTTTTCTTTAGCATAAAGTATACTTGTGGCTGTATAAAGTCGGTCTCTTCTCTTGGAAAAAAAAAAAAAAAGGAACCTGTGCAGTAGTGGCTGCGGCAGTGTTGCTTCTAAGGTAGTACATAGAAACTTGAGTGCCTTCTGCCTGCCACCAAGCTCTCCAGAGAAAAGGGCTCTGCTCACATGTGGCCTGTAGCGGTGCTGACTTCTCCTGCTTATCCCTTCATGCAGGACATGAACAGCTTTAAGTTCCTGGGCAGGCAGATTCAATATTTATAGTCATGACAGAAGAGTACCAAAGATGAGGAAAGAAAGAGCTCTGTGGTAGCAGGGACTGGCACTGAACTGTTGCTGAGGAACTGAAAATATGATTAAATTATGGAAATGTCTCAGGCAAATAATGATTGCAGTAGCAAAGCTACGTTTCAGATTCAGCAGGACTAAAGTGAAATCATCAATGTCTAATGACGCAGAGACAAGTTCTCCCTGTGTTTGTGTGAAGATTTAATAAATGGCCATTGCCTCGTAGAGCATCTGGCCATTCTGCTCTTGGGTGTCAGGTGCATGTTGCTGGTGCAGCCAGTCTCTGATTAGGACATTATAACCAAATTACGCTGTGGATAGGGACCCTGCAGAGCACTCGCTGTGCAGAAAGCAAAGGTGTCTCCTAAGTCTGTTTTTATTAGTGTCACAGATCTCTTGTCCAGTGCCCTTAAAGGACATCCATTTGAACATGGAAATCTTTGCTGGAAGGCAGTAGAACGAAGGCTGTACATGCCAGGATTGTAACACACTCCTATAGGAAAAGCTGCTTCATTTCCCAGCTTTGCATACTCTGAAAGAGAGTTAACAACCACAGGAGAGATGGAAATTCAGTCATAAACCACCAAAATGTAATGTGTCCAAGCTATTAAATATACAGTCTTCTCTTACTGAGAGATTTATGGTTCTGTATTACTAAAGACAAAAGAGAGGCTATGCAAAAAGGTCAGGGAAGGAGACCATTTATTTACCCATTTTGTTAGAGTGAAATATCCATTCATGGACAAAAATGTCCCTTAAGGAAGATGGTTGTATCTGTACTGAAGCATTTCTGTGGATTGCTACTCATCCTAAAGCCAGCAGAACTCCCTCAAAATTATGTTACTCCATCCTTCAGCTTTGGGTTTGATAAGGTCAGGTCCTCTCAGTTTATGTTTTTGTATCAGCCAATACTGGCACATGTCCCTCCCCAGTGCCTTCTCAGTGTAGTACTGCAGCCTTTCTCACTCCATCACCCCATGTGAACAGGGCTCATTAAATGTGTGTGATCTCATATAGTTGTTAATGGAAAGATCTTTCTAATTCAGTATCAAATTAGATTAACATTTTGCAGGTAGATGTGGATAAAAAATTGCTATGTAAGAGGCAAGGGGGTCTTTGGCTACTCTGAAATGCACTTAAAATAGAAGGTTTTAAAATTAAATATGAAAGTGAACAATGCAATCAGTACAGTAATTCTCGAGTACTTTAATTTTTGGTCTCTATAAAGTGTGAACAGTGTAGAATTCTGAGTGCAAAATGCCTACATCTGTTTGATGAGTTATAACAGGGTGAAACTAAAAATCTTGGCAGTTCAAAAACAAGCAACTGGGTCTGCCGGCACCTGGGAAAGTACAGACAGCAGTCTGGGAGTATAGCATAAATGTATTAGTAGATGTTTCTGCAAAACCAATCAGCAGCAATGTTTCCAATGAAGCTGAGCCTTAAATAATCATTGTCTTGATTTCACAGGTAACATTTTACTGTGTTCATACCTCTTGCAAGTCCCATTACTCCCAGTGCCCGTACTCTGTATAGCCTCAGCTGGAGCCAACAAAATTCCTCTTGGCAAGTAGTAGCTTATCCAGTAGTTGTAGGAATTTAACTAACAGAAAACTTGTCTTAGAGCCCTTTAAACAGCAGATGGTGTATCTACTTTTGTAGACTGTGTTTAAAATGTACCTTGGGAGCAAGTTTCACTGTATACATTGGTGGTGCCTTAAATTCTGACAAATTTTGAAATAATTCAAGAGGATTATTGAATCAATGACTCAGAGAAATATGTGTCAAAACAGGCATAAGAGAGACAGTGGGATTTTTTAGCAGTTTGTCACCATTGACTCTTCATGACCTTGAAAGAGTCTAGTGAAGTGTAACTACAAGAGTATTTACTGAGGGCAAACAGTTTTTTAGCCTGTGTGTTGATGTTCAAAGAGAATGAGATGATTTATCTCTCAGGACACTGATTTCTTTGGTATTTCTTCCAGTACATTTTGTTTCTCAGAACTCTCAGGCCTGTGGTTGTCCGTGCTCTCAGCTGCTTCGGAGCAGACTACATCAGTCAGCCCCAGGATTATGGAAAACCCACATGTGTGTAAGCTGGTACGTACTTTCAGTGGTGGCCTCTACCAGCTGGTTTTCTGATGAAGTCTGTTGCTAAGCTAAGACAGAAGTAGCTTAAAAAAAGAGTACTTCAAGTTAAATATCCTGACCGTACTGAAGTACAACTTTTTCTTTTATGGATACACTTATCGTTTTAGGTATGATGTGCAAGTCTGAGTTTACAAGGGAAACACACTCTTGAGAGTACACAATTATAAAAAGTGCTTTGGCTTGCACTGCTAAGCTACGGTCCCCATAAACAGCTTATTATATTCTATGGATAAAAATACACAATAGCTCTGCTTTTTTTAGACAACAAAGGCTTTTATTTTTTTTTTAAGTCAATTTATTTTCAATGGCGTTATTTAATATTCCTTCCCTGAAAAGCTAAAAACTCGGTGTGCTTTGTTTTTTTATCTCTGGCACACGAAGGTACTGGGCAGGGGAGACAAATTGCAGTTTACCCCTTTGTATCCGAAAGTGATAAGTGAGATGGGAAGATTACCCATTTTTTCTTTTTCCATGTCATTCTTCTTTTATCACATCAGCTTCAGCAACTCTGCTATTTAAAGAAAAATAGAATAACAAAGGAACAGCTTCATCTTCTAACTCATTGTCTAATACAACACTATCAGCTGCCTGTATTTTAGAATTGTGGGGTTTATTTGATTCTACACTTGATTAGATTTCTTTCCTTCCTAAAATGGAAAATATTCTAGAACTGAAGAAAGAAGCTATAACTACAATATAATATGGAATTTAAAAGGACTCAGATGTGTAGATAAAAGGGCATACATTTTTTGTATGCCATCACAATTGGTAACTCCTGAAATCTTACAGTTGTGACATTCTTTCCTTAATACTGGAACCAGTATTGCTAAGTTTTTTGTGAAGTGTTAGGGGTTTGGGCAGAAGCAGGGGCTGCACTGCATTAGCTGACCATGGAAACATGCAAGAGTTTCCATAGTTACTTGGACAAATTAGAGGTTAAGGAGGGTGTCTGTCCTAACTACTTCCACTCCTAGAAGAAGAATCAACTGCTGATTTCTGCAGCTACAGGCCTTCTGAGTTGGTATAGCATTTAATGCATCACCGCTGAGTTGACAGTTTCATAGCTAGGAACGCTGTGCAAAACATCCATATGGCTTAGGTCTCTGCTTGTAAGACTACAAACCAGAGAGATTCTGAATTTACATCACTTCGTGTGCTGCTCTGCAGCAAAAAGGCATACAAGTCTGTTCTCATCAAGATCTGTTTTTTACTTAATGATATGTTAACTTAAAAAAATATTGTACAGAAAAACATTGGGAGAGGAAGAGAATTAATGTCACTGCTTAGTGGTACTAATCAGTGTACAGAAGTAGAGCATGAATGAAATATATAAAGGAGTAGCTGGTGAGAGTTCTCCATCTGGCCTCACAGAAACTTTAGATTGGCTTCCATCTCTGTCTTCTGTAGACTGGTTGTGTAGTGTGCTCAGGCATGCTCTCTGTTGTTTGGAAGTAACCACTCATGCTAGTTTGGTAAGCACTCACCTCAGAGTCATCTGCTCTTCTCAGACTTGCTGACAGCAAAGTCTTCGTCAGAGAACATCAGAGCAAGCAAAACTGGGAAGATCTTTGGGACTGGAAATCACAGAGGAGAGATGACAGAAGATTGTCCCCCCAGACCTTTTATTTCATGTTTCTCTTGGGGGGGAGGAGTGTTGAAGGCCTTATCAAAGGATAAACAATGTAAATTTTATAAATTTAAATGAAAATCAAAACTGTGCAGGGGTAGTGTGGTGTTCAGAAAGACTATAGGTGGCAGCATCATAATAAAATAGAGTTTACTTGATGTCTTTAGCCAAACAGAGATCAGTCCTTAGTTCCTTCAACAGCATGTCACAAACAAATTTACAAAGGAGTGTGAATCAAAAAGAGCAGATGAGAAACTTGTTGGAGTTGATCATCGTTTAAGGAAACAGTTAAAATAGGTCACTCAATCTCTTAAATCTCAGTTTTGTAAGCACTAATGAACATGGACACTTGCAGAGATCCTCCTTCCAGTTATCTTGCTTGGTCCATTCAGGCCAGCAGTGGTAGCTGGATTTTGCTACCATGGCACATAATCCAAGCATGAAAAAGAAAATGCTATCCTCATCCACAGTATTCTCCCAGGATTTTGAAAAGGAGCTTTTGAAGAAGGACAAGTTAGTGTATTTCAGTGAAGTGTTCTGAATTTTCCTAGGTGGCTAGTGTCTCTGGGACACTGAAGGTAGATGGACTCTAAAGACTGATTTTTTTCAGAGAGGGGTACTCAACAATTTATGAAAAAGGAGCCTATTTCAAGTATTTGAAATTTGGCTTCCAAACATGAATACATCCAAGTTAATTTTGAAAAAAGATGGCCCTTGTTACAATAAGGAGGATAACATTTTTTACTTCTGTCCTTCCTACTTACCATTAAGGTTTATGGGAACAGTTAATGTGGCGTATTATCTTGTGTCAGTGTGCGCTATCGTTTTCTCCTAGTGTGCTAATTGCTTTATAGCAGAAATGAGAAAATTTTTTTCCACAGCCCAGGGAGAACTGTCAGACCCATTTGGCAGGGCACAGATTCACTTTCTTTCTTGTCCAGATACATCCCTCCAAAATCACTCAGCCCCAAATTATCAAAGTGAAGTCATAGACTGTGTCTGGTCCATGGGTTTCTTGTTCCTTACTAACCTGCTTTATAAAAAGATACTGTCCAGTTTACTGCTCTCAAATACTCACTTTGAATAGGTACTTATTTCAAAAGTTACTTGTTTCAAAATAATGGGAGCTATGGTAGACAGTATGTATTTTTTTTTTTTTTAATCTTATAGCCTAGCTCTTTTTCACATCTTTCTGTGAGATGAAAGTTGGAAGAAAGTATGCTGCAGACTGTAAAGGCAGCTTATCTAATCGCTGGTGAACCAACTGATGAAGAGTGCTGTGATTCTTTACTAGTTTATTTTTTTAAAGTGAGGTGAAAACTGTATATTGGTGTTTTAAATTGATTGTGCAGATTACAGAGTTCTGGATAACAGGGATCAATGAAAGTATGCTGGGGAAAAAAGTAAAGTGTCACTGTGAAAATTATTTGTTCTTTCTAATGACTTCAGGTTCCTTTTTTTAATTACTTCCACAAAACCCCTTTGACAGAATGCCAAACCAGTGTGAATTAAACTACTTAGCTATTTCTGCCTGTCTTTTGTCTCATGCTACCAGGCAATGTTGAAATTTACCTCAGCAGCTTCCACGGGACTTCCATTTATTTGCTCAGAGATAGACTTGAAGCAAGATCTCAAAGCTGGAATATTTTTTGATATTTTTTATTTACCCAGGAGAAGGAGGAAAACACTTGCTTGTAGTATGACTTTCGTTTTTCTTTCTTTCATAAGCCAGCAAAATGGATTAGAGACATTGTACTTGGGTGCCAAAGGATAACAGAGGCATCTCTCTTAACACGGAAGCTTTTAACACCCTCAGGGATATAATTCCAGTCAACTGCAATAGGATTGAGGAACCAAACCTGAAAATCCCACTGTACATCTTATCAGCTAATCATTCCTGTTCACTGCAAGAGGTGATGGCTCCCATCTCTATCTTTAAGCATTTAATGGTTCTGAAAACTTGACTCTCTGGAACTATATACCTAAACAGTGGATGCTTGGAGTGAGTACTTCTGAACTTCTGAGCACTGAATGTGCCACATCTGTATCATAGCTCTGTCTGAGTAGTAGCTGTACGTGTGTTATTTTCATCCTCTTTCCTTGTTCACGTGCCTTGGTTTCAAGGAAAGGAAATTTGGTTCTGTGAGCCAAGGCAGCTGTCATGCACCTTGGACGTACCCCAGATCTGAACCGTTTGGGTTGCTGGCCAGGGAAGATGCATCTGTACTACTGAACAGTGCAGGGAACATTCCTGAGTCAGGCTGTCACTGATGACTTATCCTCTTGGGTTGTTAGAACAGCCCTGGACACCGTTCTGGTTAGATAGGCTGGTGATAGTTTTCAGCAAGCAGTGTGGATGTAGTCACTGTCTTTCAAGGACCATGACAGTTTAGCAGTCTGGTTTCAAGCCATTGGCTTCAGTGCCATAGAAGAGTCCTGAGAGCATTTCATTTACAAGAACAGATGCAACCTGAGGCATGCTGCAGAGGTGCCTACATAGGGGCTAGGCTGTATCAACCATACCAAGCAAAGTGATTTTTGTCCTCACCCTGAGAGATGTCAGTAGGTGAGCATTTAGTTATATTGAGGGGGAGGGGAAATTGCCTCTTCTGTTTTGATGATTTTTTTTAAAGTACAGTTCTATTTTCTGTGCCAGCCTGTGGTGTATTTTTTAGCACGGTGTGAATGATTTGTGTTTGATCCCACAGTTAAAGAGAGCACATCCAATCTGTAGGGCAGGAGAGGTCATTTATATGTTGCTGTGAAAGGCTGTGGGAGCAAATGCTGAGCTTCTCTCAGTCACAGCTGACGCTTCTCTTGACACTTCTGAGCTCGAGGTAAGGTCCATGGGCAGCAGGGTGCTGATAAGAGTAGGAGTTCACTGGAACAAATGAGTATTCACCCAGTTAACCCTTATTACCATCTTATTTTTCCCCATAAGATTATAGTCCCTAACCCAAAGATGATCTAGCACAATGCTGTTCCAACAGCTGCTGTAAGCGGAAGACATTCTGGGTATAATCGGGCTCTGTACACTGATGACTGATCACACAAATCTGATAAATTCTTATGACAGGATTTGTGGCTTTGAGGTCCATTGTGGAAGCCAGATTGTGCCTTATTTGCTGTTAAAGCTTAACAGAATTGCCCATTGATTTCTCTGCAGCCAGGTCCCCCAAGGGATTTATTCATTCAGGGATTAAAATTGTTCCACGGTTGTCTGATTTGTTTAAAGCTCATGCGTTACTCTTAATTGGAGACAGTGACCTCAAAAATAGCTGAAACCTTCCATTATCCTTATGTGGAGGAAAAGGTGTACAAAATATCATATTCTAGTTAATGAAGGCTTTTATACCTCTACTTTTTTACCTCCCTGCTTCTGCTCGCTTGAGTCAAAAATGAGTTGAAATATCTGCCTGATGAATTTGTTTGGAGTGGAAGGAAGCCAAGAATTATTTTAACAAATGTTTTAGCTTGACACTGAGTATGGAGGCTTAGTTTGCCAAGCTGGAAAAGTTAATAACTAGGCAGTTTTTGTGAGGCTTATATAGGGTGTGGGTCATCTTAAATGTCAGTTCCAATCTGTGTTACATATTTGTAGAGGAGCATATATTGTGAATGAATTGACACGTTCTCCTCATAAGTTTCATGTTTCTCTGAAACAACTGATTAGTTTTGAGAAACTGTGGCACATACTGCAATCAGCTGAGAAGCCTAAGGGACTTCAGGAAATCTGCTCTTCTAAATGCTGGACAGAATTTCACAGGTACCTGCTTCCCTTGTACACGTGTCCAAAGGAGCGCCGTGTTGGGTGCCGTGATGGTGTGAAGGTAATGTGTCTGGTAAGCTGGGATGCAGAATACAGTGAGGAGCATTACTGGCTCCTGTGAAAGATTGCTGGAGTTCAGCACATGAGAAGGGGTCCTTCTAGCGCAGCTCCTGCGGATGTTGGGTCCCACTGGTTGGTGTGGTGCGTAGCTGTCCACCTGTCTGTGGCCTCATGGCTGTAGACCAGACTCACTAGCTTCTTCTGATAGGTTTGCCATTATTAATTCTTGCCACAGCTGTGACAGAAATCAACAAAACTCAGCTGGAAGTGGATCTGTTGCTGCTTCTTCCACTTTTGCACAGGCAATTGAGAACACGGAGTAGCATGTACGAATAAAACTGTACTTGGGCAAGACAGAACAAGGAACTGCTACAAGGTCAGAATTGGGGTTGTGACCCTGGATTCACTTGAATTCAGGCTGTCAAAACTTAGGTCAAAACCAGGCAATTTTTAATAAGTTTTAGCTAATGTTGATCCGGTGATGAAGCCAGATCCAATTCTGATAATTAAAAAAACAACCCAAATCTTGATACCATGGATGAAATAGAATTCCACTAAGAGGAGGGAGGCTTCTCTGAGCATCACTGCCTACTTTGTTCCGCCACCAGTGAGGTCGTGCTCTGTCATTAGGCCTTTCAGGGAAGTTTTCCCAACAACTATTCTTGCGCTCTCTCTCAGACTTTCTGCTGTCTTTCCTGTATTGTTTTTCCTACAGACCTTTCCCTCCCCCTTCCCTCCCCCTTCCCCTTCCCTTCCCCTTCCCTTCCCCTTCCCTTCCCCTTCCCTCTTCTTTGGCCCATGACATCAGCTGCTTCTTTGGATGAGCCATGCATCTATAGATGATGGTTCCGTTGCTCTTGTTGTCTTCTTGGATAAAGAAGCTCTATTGCATTTTACGCTTGCTCTGAATTATAGACATTGCTTCAGTAATGCTTAACTCGGTCACAACAATGACTTCGGTTATTAATTTTCCCATTGGCTTTTAGCTTGAAGTTTAACAGTGAAAGGTGATAGGAGAAAAAGAGAGACATTTCTTTCCTAGAAGCAATTTGAAATCATGGGTGTGTAATAATTTAATACTGCGTATCTGATATTCCAGGATCCCCCAGTGGGCTTCAGCCCTTGAACAGGAGAAGTTAAAAGTTTTTATGGGACTGAAGGTTGGTCCATTTCAGAGATACCTGAGCCAAGCAAGTGGTCTGGCTTCTCTCTGAAATTTGCAGTGAGTCTGCAGTATATGGAAGGATAGTGCTAGCTGACCTGCTGTTTTGACAAAATGATGCTCTTAACAGCTGGTTACCACCTCTTGTGCAACTCAGCACTGTTAGCACAAGCATATGAGCATTCATATTTGGACTCTGGTGGAGTGCTTTAAGGAAATGCTATCTGCTCTAGAGTAAAGAAGTTGTTTCCACAACCTTGCTCATGGTGAGAGGATTTTTTAGTAAAAGCTTGTCTGTTCTGTGTATCTGATGCCAAATAGCTCTATGAGCAGAGAGCACTGTAAATTGTTTGTCATGTGTACACAAATGATTTTTGGTAAGTTTTCTTGAAACTTTCCAGAAATTTTCCCTGCAACTCTTGCAATGAGCCTGATGTAGTAAGTTTCTTAGTCAAAGCAAAATTAAATGGATTTACTGGCAATTAGACTGTAACCTTTAAGTCTAATTCTGCAGTTTTAATTCACATTGCTCCAACTGTTTAGTTTAATAGCCAGCTCAGCTGCTTTGCAGTCTTACTCTGAGTGAAAGTCACAAGCTGTAGCTCAATCACAATAATTTGGGTTATAAAAGAGGACCATGTATGCCAATAGGTACGTCTCGGTATGAACCTTCCTGTTGGACTTACGGGGACTTTGATCTGTGGGTGATGGTGGTGGGAGCCTCCAGCAGGGGCTTCCTGGCTCCATCTCCACTAAACAAACTTGCAAATTCTGCTGAAAATGATTTCATTGTTTTTCCAACAACATGTGCTCCTACAGCACTAATTTTTGTCAGCTGTATCTCCACAATGTAAAGCCTCATTTCCTATTAGCTTTTCTTATCTGACTAGTTGTTACTTTAATAGTCTCTATTTCTGAAGCATAAGGCAAAATAAAAGTGACCAACATACAGTTTTCATCATAATATTTGTAAGTGATTACATCGTTTTATTTTCTCCATCTACTCTTCAGGATGGAATTAGGCTGGAATTTACTATAGCACTCAGCATCATCCTCACTCTGTTTACTTTGCTATCAGATTTGGACTAAAGCTGAGAGCTTGTATTAGCTCAGCCCAAGAATCTGCTGTGGTGTCATTAAAATATTATATTCCACAACAGGTCTGTACAGCGTGCAGTGATCTGGACACAATATCTGCTTTAATAAGTTAGGGAAAGGAAGCAAAAGCCATTTGCTAGTGTAGGTGAGAGAGCTACTGCGATAGGAACATGCAAGCGGTCTAGTTACATGAGAAGGTTTTTAATCAAAATGAACTTCAAATTTTAACTAGTCTTCCTGATGTTTGTTATTAAACTCTCAGCCACTTCGCTTAGGAACAGCACATTGTCAAATACCAGGGGAAACCACTTCAGTTTTTAAATGTTTTAATTAATTATGTTGGATATGTAATGTCTGATAACGTGCTGTGTGTAAAACCAGAACGCACTGACAACCTTGTGCAGACTGCTTGAAAAAAGTGTTATTTACTTTGCTGAATCAAAGCACAAACTTGAGTGTGTCAGAACCAAGGTTCATTGTGCACCTGTTAACATGCCTGTTGCATGTGGGGTGGACTTCAATCACACCATCACAAGCTATTCATCCTTTTGCCCTCCCACCCAAAGAACCTAAAAGTTATACCACCTGCCAAACTTACAAGCAACTAAATATAACGAAGGAAATTAATACAAGTATCACTGCTATCTCATCTCTAATGAAGTATTACTGGCTTACATTGAAAGCCTGAAGGGAAGTTAATCAAGAAGTAAAGACATTGTGTGCTGCATAAATCAATGCTCATTTCCTGTAACTGTAAAAGTGAAGGGGTAAATTGTTTACATACAACTGTCAATTCCAAGACTTTCAAAATGAACTAAAATAGAGAGAAAATTACTTTTTCCTGGGCTTATGTGTCATTGGAGAAATAAAAGGTACTTAAGTCCTATTTTCTTAAAGTCACTGTAGAATTTAAGAATTTATTCCAGATTAGGAAGGTAGTTTGCTCTGCTGTATGATTATCAAATCATATGATATTTAGTAACAAGACCATGCCCAACTTGTTTTAGAAAGGACTATTAAAAAAAATACCCTGTAGATAGTATAGGATGGAAACAAAAGATATATTTAAAAAGCAGAAAGAGCTTTTCTGCTCTTGTTTAGATGGCTTTTTGGGTATGTTAAGGCTTTATTGCCTCGGTTTTCTTTCCCTCCCCTTTTCTTTTTAATGTCACTGTTTCTTGCCTCTAGTGAAGCCCAGGGAGAACCTGCACCAGGAATGAGTCTGAGAAATGGACCATGTGCAGAGAGCTGTCAGACTCACAAATGGAACAAACTGAAATTTGTGGCAGGGGCAGGAGAATAAGAAAAGGAGATTATTAAAAGTAAGTGTATTTGTAATAATTTTTCATCCTGCTACTTCAGAGGTTACATACAGCAACAGGGCAGATGGTCCCTATTTCTTTTGTTCTCCTTGGCTTCCTGCCTGGCAGCTCGGCACACAGGTACCCAGCAGCCAGTCCGTGTGGGCTCATTTCAGCGTCAGCCGCAGCACCGCCTTTTGCCCCAGTGATAACTGGAGGGAACTGGAGAAAGATGATGGCTCTGTGAGGGTCTTTTGGGGTACACAGAGGAGCGGGAGCTCAAGGGGTTGCCCTTTGGATGATTAGAGTAATGCAGTAGGCACGTGTGGGAGGAGACTGGTATCACTGTGCATTGTATGGAGATCCCGATCATTTCATTGCTTATGCAATAGCTTATTCTTTCACTGGACGTTGTCCTTTGACAGTAACAGAACTTCTATGAGTAGTTATAAGACACTAAAGATTGTCAAACCTTGCCTAGAGCGGATGCAATTGCATCATCGTAAATGTATTCAGAACATACTCATGTACACAGAGAGAAATGAGCTATGCTGGTCCTTCATACCTAAGTGCTGTATATTGATAGCTGCATAGCAGGCCATTGTTCTTTTCTTTAGCTTGCATGCCCCAACCAACAAGCGTATGTCTTGGGTACTATACTGTGTTGTGTATATTATAATGGGTTGTCTGTAATACGACTGGGTGTGTTTGCATCAACTTCAGCTTAGGTGGAACAATAGCTATGAACATGCAGAGACATGGACCACAGTGCAAACTAGACAAGCCCTCTGAAAACTGAAGATGCTGATGAACCCCTGTTGCTCTTTTTCCTCACTGCTGTTGTTATCTGGGCGTGGACACAGCCCCAACTTAAATAATCTCACTATATAATGTGAAAGCTGTTTAGCCCTAATGCAAAGGGGAAAAGAATAAAGCTCCTTTGTTCCCCATCTCACCACTCCTTTCCCCAGGAGATCCTCTCTTGGTTACCATGGATATGCAGACTGGTGGTACAGTCTTCCTGTCCTTTATTCAGTACACCTACTAACATCTGTACCAGTGCAGCTTTCAAATACAGACCTGGCTTGTGGTGTATCTGGCTAGATCTGGTGCCGTTTTACACATTTCTGTGACACATTGTTTTTGGCTGGTTGTTCTACCTTCTCGAGCAGATGTAACATTTCATAACTTGTCACTGAATTTTTATCCTTCCATTCATGGTGACAACCAGAAATCTGATTGTCGTTTCTTTGTGAACCGCTAACATGAAGTACATAAAGCAGCTTGGGAATTTCAAGAAATCTGTTTCTCAGCACCACTCCCTTGAACAGTGGGTGGTGTATGAAGTATCAGATTACCCAAAGACCTGGAGAAGGCGGGTCAGCGCAGTACAGTTCAATAGTGAAGGAATTTGCATTGCAAAAGAATTTATACATCTTGTTCTTCAGTTGTACTCCAGTCTAATTGTGCTTGATTTGACGTTCACTGGGTAATAAGGGAATCTTTCTTTTGGCTTCAGTAGGCATTGGATCAGAGCTGCTGAGACTAAGGACACCGAACAGCTGGGATAGGTTTATTAATTTCATAACTGAGGTTGGAAGCTCTGGAAAACTAAGACCAGGTTTGTAGTGTCAGCATTTATCTAAACGTTAAGAGATCTAGATGCTGCAGACCTCACACTGTTCCCACTTACTTCACCATGTGCTGTAAACCTGAGAGCAGGCAGGCTATTTGGATGTCAGCTGAGCCACCAAAACCACAGGAGAAACAGCAAAAGGCAAGTGTATGTGCAAATCTAAGCATACGGAGAAGCAGTGAAGTAGCAGTTCTCGAGCTTTTGTTCATTTAGACTATTTGGATAAACTGTTGGTCTTTTGTGGCTTTCAGATATGAAATTAAATGAATATTTTTCCATGAAAGGGATGTTTTTTTCTGTCTTCAAAATACCTTTAGTATTTAGAGAGAGCAACAATAATAATGAGAGGATTAGAAAATTAGAAATGAGACTGTTGCTGTGGCTATGATTTGTCCAGAGCCATGTGAGATCTTCTCAAGTATGAATAGCATCAAGCTTTTTACTGCTCTTATTATTTAATTGTATTCTCATAGCGTTCAAAGGACTCAGCCAGCACAAGGAGCTATTCTGCTTGGAACTGTGCAAACACTCCAAAGACGGAATCATCTCTAAACAATGAGTTTAAACTGACGAGATGGGTAAAACATGCACATTCAGGCAACTCAGTAATACCTTGCTCTTAGGCATTTAGGCGGGGTCATAGCAAGACTTTTTGGCACCTTTCCCTTCCTCCTCCCTCCGTGCTCTTCCTCACACCCTTCCCAGCCAGCTGCTGTTGCAGTTTCGCAGGCCCCTGTCCTGTCCTTCCCCTCTTCCTCCAGTGCTGCCCAGGCTGGATGCCCTGCAGGGCACAGGCACGGTACCCACATTCACATCAGTTATTTCACAAGAGTCCCTGTACCTTGTCACTGAAAAGAGCAAGACAGTTCAGAAGCTGCTGGAAAACGATTCAGAGGATCTAAGTCAAGGTTTTTTTCCATGCAGCATTTGTTTCTTTTGGAAATGCACGTGCAATTCTCTGCCATTAGCCGCTGCACAACATGATGTCTTCTCTTTGTACAAGGCCGCACAACACCGACTGCTGGGGCTGCAGATCAGCTTCCAGGCGACAGCTATGGCACAGACCGCTTCCCATCGTTGAGACAACATGGTTCGGTTCCTCTCGGTACTTGTCTTTTGTTCTGGCTTTGTGCTTTGTTCCCTCTTACAACTTTGCTCCTGCAATGGCTCTCAAAGGCACAAGGAGGAGAAAATTGCTGTTGCTGGAGCGAGGCCTTACCCAGACCTGCCGGTCTGCCTGCCGTACTATTTTGGACGCCAGGTTGACAGCAAGAATGAATCAATGCCGTGAGATTGAAAAGCAAGTATATCATTTAGCTGTTTGGACCAGCAGATGGCAAATGTAGAGGGAGAAAATCAATCTGAGAGGCAATCCAGGGAAGAGACATTATTAAATAAAGCCATCTGGCAAATGTATGAGGGGGAAGAAAAAGATGAGACCGAGTTCTGCTTTAAATATCTGCTCACAACCAAGAGGAAGTTGCTGGGAACTCATGCCATGGGAGAGCAGACTTTGACCCTGTAGGAAGTTCTGTGGTGTGTCAAAACCTTTGGCAGTGTCGAGGACTTAGAAGACTGACCCTAAATTGCTAAGCAGAGGGAGCCTAAGAAGCAGCAGCATTTCTGCCTGTGTGAGACCCCGGTGACAGTCCATGTAGAATAGTGAATACAGGACTGCTTGATCCCCCATGATGGGATTGAGAAGACCACATCTAAGAGCCTGTCTTGTAGAAGAGGACTAAAAAGAAGAGCAGGGAGCAAGCAAAAAGGGTGATCTAATATATCCCAAATTCTGAAAGGCATTGATAAATCTGTTTTTATGCCAATGCCATGACAGTTTGTTAGTTTGCCCTACTACTCTTATTCCCAGAGGAGAGAGATGTACTTGGTTTTGGACTCAGGCTTTTAAGTAACGTTTCAAAAGAGAAGCACAATTAATTGAAAAGGGAAATGGTATCTTACATAAGTGCCCAGCCTTTCTTTTGGAAATTTGCTCTCAGGGAATGTGATTTCAGAGCCCCGAAGTCTAGCAGATGTTATTACTATTTCTGTTTTACAGGTCAGTGCTTTGGTTTTTTATACTCTAAGAAACACACAGCTGCTAGCCTGTCTTTTACATTATAAGAACAATTCTGTATCTTATTCTTAACTTATGTGTGCTTTTTTTTTTCCCCCTAGTAAAATGGGGGGAACTGTGGCACATCTTGAAAATTCAGGTTCTCTAGTAACCGACAATTTTGCTGGCAGACTGTGTTGTCTTCTTATTCCCATAAAGAGCAATGGTGGATCATTTTACAATGAATTTTGATCTTGATGTCCAGGCCTGTGGCTTTAAACAGAAAAAATAATCCCACCACTCAGACTTAACTGCAATAAAAGGAAAAAATTCAGTATTGTAATGTCATTTTTTTTAATGCCTCTGTTGATAACGAGGTTCACGTCGATGATGATGTAGTAGCTATGTTTTGTACGTTAACTTTTGGCTTCGGACACTTACCTGGAAAACGGTTGCCAACTCTCACTGAACAAATTCTTCAAGTATCTGCTTCCTTTCCATCTCATCTGTGTTGTTACTGATTAGTTATTGTATCTGTGAAAGTTGTCTTTAGTTTCCCTCAGCATCTAATAGCCAGACTAACAAAAAGGCAGTATTTCTGTCCCTCTGCTCAGATGAATAATTCATTGCCCTGCGCTTCTTGTGTAAAGTAAATTTGAACTGTTTCTTTTGTAAAGATTGTTTACAAGAGAGTGGTGGACGCACAGAAATTCATTTGCTGCCTTCAGGCGTATCATTATCTTCTTACTGAGAGGGAAGTAACAGTTTATTTCTGTTAAATTTTGGTTGAAGGATTTGCTATATCTAGTGTTAGAGGGCTGGTATCCTTTAATTGGGGAAGTCGGAGTTTGGCAGGTTTTCAGTGCTGTTCTGCTGCTATTCTCCCCAGCTCAGACGAACAATGGGCTGAAGGGATGCTGGCAGTGTTGCTTGGTTACAATTCATCAGCGTGAATCAATGCTTCACGCGGCTCCTTCTGTGTCTGAACAACCGGGAGTCTTCTTGGTACTGTATTACTGATGTATGTGGAGATGTGACCGGATTACGTACTATCTCAGTTACTGTAAAACTATACCTTTGCCGAGAGATTTGGACAGCAGCATTTGACTTTCAGTGGTTGAAGTCAGGCAATTTCGAACTGTCGGTTTTACATGGCTTTACAAATACTTAGCTGAGTAAAGCAAATTTTTAGCAATGTATTTAGTTGCAAGATGTGTTTGACGAGTTTGGTACTTTAGCATCCTTCTGTATTCATCAGGAAGATTAAATCCTTCATTAAGTATCTTCCCCTGGAATAGACACGTGCCTTGCTGAAACCTGCCTGCAGGCAAAGTGAAGCGTGTAAGAGGAACTGCCGCCTTCTTCTTACTCAGTGCATTTGGCTAGATCTTAAGCTGGCATAAAATGAAGCTGGTGGAGTTATGCCAGTTTAGACAACAGGAAGTTGTGACAGGTTATTTTTAACGCTACGGAATGGCTTTGCTGTACCCCACCCAGATCCATTTTACTACTCACCCGTTCTTGGTGCTCAAGACACGGAGAGGAAATGCTGACAAGGAGGAAAGGAGCCCAGTTTGGGCTCTCCCTTAAATCAGCATTTCCAGGAGCATTCTTCCCGTTTACACCCTTTTTTCTAACTTTTATATAAAACTGGTTTATTGTTTTGTGGTTCTCACTGTTTTATTGCCTGTTATCACTCTGCTCCATGTACCATTCACGCCTGTTTTCCGCACAGGAGAAGTTTAAAACTCCTGATGAATCTTCACAGCATTTCGGTTATGCTTGAAAATACCTAATAAAATCAATGGCTGTACGATGGCACCTACCTGAGGGACTGTCTTCATCACCAAATATATCCTGTGGCTGTCGACCCACATGACAGTCCTGGTACATGTCCTTCAGTCTGTCTACAGAAAAATCCAGAAGTATTTTTCTCATCTTCCTCCTCGCCTTTCACATCTGAAATTCTTGTCCCTGAAAAGCTCTCCTTCTCCCTCTCTCCTTCAGGCTAAGCAAGTCTCAATTTCTTTTCAAATTTTCCATCCTTGCGTCTTTAAATTTCTCTTTGCCTCTATTAAGGGCCTCATTATTAAAAGCTTATATTTGCTGCACCTTTCATTTTGCCAAGCTTCATCTGTTTTCTCTAATTTTTGTTGTTTAGTGTTAGCTTGTTGTGTTGCTGAGCATTAAGGCCATTTGGAAGAATTTGTAGGAAAAAATGCACTGAAGTGACATCCACTCCACTTGGTTTGCAAAAGAAGAATTTATAGTAAAAAAAGGAATCTAGTGCTATCTAAAATACAAATATTTCTATGAGTAGGTTCTCTGCTTCATTCGGCCTGCTGGTGATGGTATCTTTAGGATTGCCTTTCATAAAGAAAATTGTTTCAGACTACCTGCACTACTTAAAATACAGTTGCACTGCACAGAGCTATGATTTCTGACTTGCACTCACTATTCTCTTACGTGGTCAGCTTTTCTTTAGCAGCAGGTAAATATATTTTTAACATCTTAAATGTTCAGTTTGTTTCCTCCAAATGTTGCATAGTTATCTATAAAGATTTTTTTATTGTGACTCTCTTTAAAACCTGGATTAATTCTGCTTTGCTGCTCCCTGGGTCATGACATGTCTAATTATTTTGTTTGGAAATTTAAGTCCTTTTGGGATAGGACTTAACACTGAACTCTTCCTTTACTGCAAAAAGATGAGAAAAGGGAAATGAACAAAAGAACTATAATTTTCCTATCAACATGATGAGCTTTGGCTGTTGTTCAGAAAGGTACCTGAAGCACTGTAATACTCATCTGCTTTTGGGCAGTTATAATTGCTGCAGGGATAGACTGATTCCCTGGGTAAATACAGACATTTATGGGGGAGGGAGAGATTTCAAGCATAGCTGAGAGACTGTTGCCTGACCCCGAGCCTGTATTGAACACAGCTATATTGGGCCACTGAACCTGGCTGAATGTAATAACGAAAGGAGAGCCTTTTTGGGAGTACACTAGACACATTCGGAGTAAGCATTAGGTGTGCCGTTGCATATTTGAGAAGGTCTGCCATTTCTGCAAATACACTTCTGTGCATTTCCATTCCATTAAAACATGGCTTTGTTTTTAGCAGATAACAAAGCTGTCTTAAGTTGTGGAATAATTCCCTTTCAAGGTCATAACTGGACTTCTCTAGGCACGAAAGGCCAGTCCTCCTGTGCCTGAGACCCCTCTTTAAAAGACCTTTTGCCTGTGTGGCGGCTGGGTGGTAGGTATACCCACTGCAGATCTCTCGTGCAGACAGCGTGCCCTACAAAGATGATACTGGAGCTCCTGCCCTGGCATTCCTGTCTAGGACTGGCAGTGACCGCCCGAGCGAGGAGGGAGCTGCTCACATGTGAGAACGTGCTCACATGCAATGGGGAAGTGTCCGTCCGAAATGACAAGACTTGTTTCTGCACCAACACCCCTCGTCCCTCCCAGCCTCACCAGCCCCTCCAGCCTGCAGGAGCCATGCTGCACGTGGTGTGCGCAGCATCGCTTTCTTGCCATTTATGCCAAGAGGATGGATGTTCCTTGGAGTCAGTAGAAAGCAAATGGGCATTTTTTTCAGATAATCGGGTCTGTGTGCTGCATGTGCAGCATGTGCTGCATTTAAGAAGTCATAATTTCCTTCCACTATACAGGATAACTAGGGTCAGGTATACCCCATCCAAGGGACCCAGAGGTGTTTTAGCTCTTCAGGTCTAGTTCAGCTCTTACTTTTCATTTTTTAGAAAATGCATGCTGAGGAGGTTGCAAGCTGAATAGAGTAATTAACACAATGGCATGGCAGTAACTTAAAATATTTAAAAGGTCAGAAAATGCAGAGTTCTTGTGTCATCATTAACTATCCTGATTTGCTTCTCTTTGGCTTTGTGTGTTATGAGTTTGGCTTTAGATGATGCTTCATAGCATACATGTCTGGAATAGCCTTAATTTCTTGATTTTCATATGTTTAATATTCTGTTATTGCATTTGTTAATGTTGAGGCTGTGGGCATGGTGGGTGGTTTCTTCTGCTTTATCTAATGACCAAATTTGAAATACAAAGATCTTATTTTAAGGTTAAAAACTTTCTAGTTTCATTGGCATGAAGAACAGAAAGTTCACTCTCCAATTTTGCACGTGTGCTTTCTGTTTTCACAACAGGTGCCTTTTTTGTCGTAAAAATAGCACAGCTGCTGTCCCTTTGTCCTGGGTGTTGCTACGCAGTGGCTTTTGCAAAGCCAGGAGTAACTTTTCAGCATGTCCCTGCCTTTCCAGGAAGGACCCAGCTAAGCTTCCTGAGCGACATCAGCCTCCGCTAAGAATTCAGGTCAGGATCTCCCTGCTTGTTTCCTAGCAACTGGGGGATACTGGTGCTTTCTCCTCTGACTGACTCCTTGGATCACTTGGTGAAGAGATCGGGGCAGTGCTAATAACTCATGCTTTGGGAAGGCAGAGCGTAGCCCGGTGCTGGGTAACTGATGAGAGGTAGGGTGCACTATCCAAGTCGAACCGAGTTGAGACTTTCAGAATCCTCCGTGCAAACTTGAAAGGGCCTCTGCTGTTTTTGCTACCGCTTAAATGTCTGGCGAGGTGACAGATCCCTTTTGAAACACCAGTAGCCTTTTGTGTTACCTTGAATCTGGCAAACAGGAACGTACACAGGTAAGCAGCTGAAGAAAGTTTGTATCTGAGTTGCTTTAAAGGTTGTTTTCCTGCAGGTGTAATATGTTTCTTGGTTACGCAGATGCACAACATTCAGTTGTGCAAGTATTGACCTGCCTTTGTACTTGTTAAAGTTTCATCGGATGGTAAGTAAAAAAGTTAAGTGGAAAGATGAACTGTCTTCCCTAGTTCCTTGTGGTGTCTGTCTATAAAGTGCTGAAAACAACCTTTAAACTTCTCTAGTTAATTTATTGTAGCATTGGCTAATGAAAAATCCTTACGTGGTCAAGAGTTATCGGTTGCCATGCTCTCACTGCAACTGGCTCCTTGTAGCACATTTACAAAATGGAAAGCAGCAGGTCTCTACGTATTGTGGGCAGAGGCCAGCAATCATTGCCTCTGGTTGGTAACACAGTTGCATTTGTTACTGCTTTTTGTTTTCCTTTGATAGATTGCAAGTAGAAGCCTTTGACAAATGTAAAAATTAAAGCGATGTGCCATTCTAAAAATGAATTTTGAACAAAAAATTTTGTCTTCCTGGTGCTGTAGCCTCTCTTCTCTACTCACAGATAGCAGAGATGGTGGGAAGTATACCATGGTATAGTCATACCTAGTGCTGGTACAGGGCTTGCCTGATAGTTTTCTGAAGGACCACTCCTCACAGAAAATAGAGTTTTCATATTTTGAAAAATCTGGAATTTAATGTCTGCAAGTGCATACAAGCTATTTAACTTGCCTTTTTCAGAAGTGTATAAACAGTTTGTTCCAGCTCTTCAGTGATATGATTTGGTACAGCTCCAATTAACTTCAGCAGAGGCCTGCCAAGTGACATCAGCCAAAGATCTGGCTGCACATCTCTAGGACAGGTATACTGCAAGCATGTTCATAGGTTTTTTTGCACAGGAGGCTGTAGTGGTGTATTCTGTAAAAGAATTTTTTAAAGCCATGTATTTTCGTTATCTCTAATATGAAGCTGTTAAATTTGAGTCTGACTCTAAGGCAAACAGGAGCCGATTTCTTCAGAGAGACTGAGTAAGTGCAGTTTCAATTGATATTTTCCACACTTAGTATTCAGAAAAACAGTTCCCAGAGTCTCATGTTGCATACCTGATACAGCGGGCACTTTTCAAAGTGTGCATGTCTAATTTGGTATCCCAAGCTTTTTTGTCTCATACATACATATGGGAGAGCTCATACATCCATTCCTAGGTCCCACAGTGTATGTGTCCACTTCAGAAGAGAGCAAAAATCTATACCATGGCAGGATCTTCATGCCATTCAGGATGTTCTTTATTACAAAAGGCTCTCCCAAGTGTGTAACTTCACACTACTGTGTGTTTAGGTAATGTAGGACAGAGAAGGAGAAATATCTGTTTGAGGGGGTGCTTCACATTTCATTTAATTGTTCTGGTCTCAAGGTCAACAACTTTCAGGAGACAGTTAACAGCAGAAACCTCTTCAGTTACTTTGATCTAGCTGTTTTAGTAAAGCAGCACCCTCAGAGGACAGTGTGGAACCTGAGAGAGTAAGTCATCCAGCACTCCCTGATCTTTCTTCTGTTCACAAAGCCTTGTAGTGTCCTCTTAGTAACGCTCTTCTGCCAGAGCTGGGAGCTCTGCTAGACATCTCATTCCTTGCCCATTGCCATGACTCACAAATATTTTCAAAATGTCTGAAAAAAATGTTAAAAGGAAGGAGGCCCCTAAGCAAAGAGGGTCAGATTTTCCTCAAGCTTGAGCTAGTGCATTTGCCAACTGCATGTAAAAATATTTTCCTGTTACACCTACACCAAAGACACTCTGCAGATACACAGATGGCTGGGCCCTTGCAAGTCCAGCCAAGGGAGCGTATGCCGGTGCTTTGGGGTTTGAAAAGAAGCTGGAATGGGTCCTGTAGTCGGGTATTGGCAGCCAGTATCAGCGATCTGGGTGGCTGGACTTAGGAAAGAGCCAGGTCTGAGGAGGTTATTGGAACATAACGGCTTGCACAGAATGGCATTTCTTGATAGCAAACAGCTCGGATATGTCCTTGGACTCTGCAGTAGAAAGTGGGCTAGAGCTGGAAGGTGAATGCTTTCCTCTCTGCCTGTCTGCCAACCTGTGCAAGTCTAGCTGGGAGCTGGCAAGCTTAAATCCAAGAGTGACCTCCATGTCATTTAGCTATAGAGGCTGCCTGGGATCTAGCGTCTGGTTCTGGATATCTGGCTGCCAGAATAGTTGAGCTTGGAGTGGGATGGGTGCAGAGAAGGGTTAGTAAGATGGCCAGAAGAATGGAGCGCTTTTCTCTGGGAGGAAATTAAGGTGCCGTGCCTTGTTTGGCTTTGCATGTGAAGGATGAAAGGGGAGGTGGTGTCTTCTCTAAATACCCCTGGCAGGAGAGAAAAATTGCCTCAAGAAAAGGATTGCGTTGGCATGAAAATAAATAGGTATAGACTGGCCATTTAGTCTGGGAATTTCCAACCATTAGAGTTACAAAGTTCTGAAATAGCATTTCAGTCAAAGGGATCGGGAAAATTTAATAGTTTTCAAAATAAGTCTTTAATCAGCCTGTGAAAGGATTATATGGAGTGTTTGCCAGCAACAACAGGGGACTGAATGCTCAGGAAGTCCCCTCTGGCAGTATGTTCCCAGGTTTTATCCTGACACACCTATGTGAAGCTCGAAGATTTAAGTGTACCAAAATATGCCGTTCCTCAGGAGAGTTTACCATATGAGAGAACTGAAAAAGTCCAGGCAATGCATGGAGCCCCTGCGCTGCGAAGGGGCTGATAGGTGGGGTGCATGTGATAGTGATAGGTCTTGCAAAAACACAGAGATAAAGAGCCTTCACAGGCAAAACAATTCATGACTAAAATATGTAAGGGACTGGATGGGTGCTGACTGTCTCTTCTGTGACTTTGGACCTGCCTAGGGGATCAGGAAAGGCCAAGAAGTGCTGGGACCCTTCAAAGGTGCCATGAGACCGGTCATTTTGGACATGAGTTTTGAGTTGTTCCTGTAACTAGCTCTGTACCCACAGATTTTTTGCCTGCCTCACTGGGAAAGCAAGCAAAACATAGCAGTTTGAGGCAGGGAGCCTCCTCCCCAGGAGTGGTGGGATGTGTCATGACTGAGAGACAGGCTGCCACTGAGTGAAACCACTTCAGTGGTTTTACTCTGCACTGCCTGACTTGTCTGGGATCATGGCAGACCCACAGGAGGCGGGAAGAAAGCCCACCACAAGCAGCTTTTTCTTGCACAGCTTTGCTTTCTGAGCTTCGTTGAGGAATGCTGCTCTGCCACCCTCTCTCCCAGTGGTGTTCCTTTTGCTCCCCATGGGGAGGTTGTGTGCCTCTCTGCTCCTCTTCCTACGTCCGAAAGAGCATGCTCTTAACTTAGATTTTTCTAGCATCTGAATGCCAATGCCATTTAATTTATGAATGCTGCAGTATATTTTGTTGTGCTGATTTAAATCAGGCAGAGCTCAAGTATTGTACAGTCACGTGTAAAGGTGATGGCAGATGAAAGGTCTTTATGTCATGCTGGATTTCTGCCGCTCACTTACACTGTATCTGCCAAACTGCAGGCAGGAAATTTTTGAATTAATGACAAATATTTCCCAACAGTAGTTAGTTAAGTGCCTGCACATGTTAAATTAACCATAATAATCTTGTCATAGTCATAAACTAATAACCTGCATCTCATCAGGCTTTTGAGTATTGAAGAAAGACATTCATGCTGTATTCAAAGAAGGGAGCCTGGGGACAAATGGGGTAGGTCTCCAAATGGGTCTTTTCCATTCTGCCCCTTTTAAACATCATTTTCAGGTTCCTGTGTAGCCTTTAGGACTTACTTGGCACAGGGGGGTAGGACAGTGGGGATGGGGATGGGAATGCAGACCACCTAATCACGAGCTGCTAGGTAACCCTGGCTTCCCTCTATCCTCTGCAGAGAGGCATCTCCTTGGAGTAAGGTGATTTAGACCTATTAATATCTGAAGTGTCTTCTTTTCTCCATTGCTTAGAGGGAGATGCAGCCAGGGACAAAAGCGCACATGAGAGCTTTCTGCCAAAGAGATCTTAAACCACCAAGGGTTTCCATAAGGAAAGTGCTCCTCAGGTCAGAGGAGAGTAAGGAGAATGTCTGCCTCAGTGGCAGAAACGAGAAGAGACTGAGGGCAAGTGGTGATGTGGGAAAAGGGGGAAATTTCCCCCAGTGTATTACCTACCAGTGGTCCATGGGACCCCTTCCCAGGGAGATCCAGGGACCGGGATCTGGTTCCCTTTGCCTCCTGCTTTCCGCTATGCCACAGGGTGCCATGGGGAGCTGGGCCCTGGACCAGAGAGGGCACCTCAGTCTGCACCATCAGCTCCAGCAGAGCTGGACCAAGGACAGGCCTGGAGCTGAGCACCACTTCTGCATGACAGACTCACTCTGGTCCCTACTCTTGAAGGACATTGGGAAAAAGCGTTTAATCTCTCTGTCCTTTTGTACTCATCTGTAAAATGTGGGTGCCAACAGTTATTTTCCCCCTTTGGAGAGCCTTTTCAAGTTGTAGGCTGGTTGTCATCTCAACATTGTATATCTATGGACAGTTCAGCATAAATTCATCGTGGTAGGCTTTGTAGTGATATGAATGGAAACAACTGTACGTTTGTGGTACAGTTTCTTGAAACGGCGTGATGCTCTCCAGAAAGTCCCACATGACTTGAGGTCGGGGACAGGTCTGAATCTTAGGTCTTTCAGAGAGCTGCAAGAGCTGGCAGCTGCCTCTTCCACTCTCTTTTCTTCTCTCCACCTCCAAGTAAAGCAGCAGCAGCATGATAACATCAGCGTCATTCTCTAAACAGCAGCTGGCTTCCGCCAGGCCAGTAATGCTCCTGCGCTACAGTATGCATCCTCACCATGCGATCTCTGCAGGACTTCCCTTCTCAGTCCCTCCCTTCTCCTCCTGACTCTCCGTCATACCCTGAACTGTCCATATCCTCTAACCACCAGCCCGAAGGCTCATCAGGGCTGTGCCTGGGCTATGGGTGTACTGGCTGCTCAGCTGGCTAGCAAGAGGAACAAGCAACTGTTTTTCCTCCTGCTGTCAGCTTTCCTGCAGTGGGGATCTGCACAATCATCAGTTTTTTACAAAACTGGTAGGATCTTCATAGCTTTGAGATGCGTCTCTCCATCAAACTCAGCTGAAAAGGACCAATGGCTTCAAAAGTGGTGAGGAAACAGGAAAATGGAGTAGGATAGACAGTGCAGTGACATAAATGTTTTCCTTAGGAAATTAAACCTAAGGAATAACAGCATCATATAGTGATGCTTATCACCTGTCCTCCTGCACTGGTTTAAGATGAAAGCGCTGTCAGGGCTGGATCCATCTGTTTTGCAGATGAGAGAGGATGCACAATCGGTATGACACTGTGACTGGTAGCATATGCTTCTGCTGCTCTGGATAGATAAGGAGCAGGAGCCCTCCCAGTGACTATGTCCCTTAGTGTTGTAAACACTGTCAGGGAAGGTTTCAGCTCTTCAGTGCTGTCCTTTCTTGTACTTTCTCCAGTCCCCTCTCCTCGTTTTGTTCTGCGTGTAACATTTTTGCATATAATCTTCTGAATATATGGGTGCACGTGCTCACTGTTACTTGTCCTGGACAAATTGGCACGTGCAAATGCTTTCTACTTCCCAGTCTGAGGGAATGAGTGGGCTTGTGCAGGTGGTGCAGGGTGCACTGGAGCCTTGGCTCTGGACTTCTGACAAGGCAGCAGTAAAAACTATTAAGGCACATTCAGGGTACTGACTTCCAAAAGTCTGCAAGTCTGAAGTGGCAACTGGAGGTGAAATGCGCGGAGTGACTCGCCAGAGGTTATTTTCACTGAGGTTATTGCTGCAGGGAAGGAGCGAAGGGGAAAATGAGAATCTGAGCACGTGGCAGTTATTTCCATTTGCTCATATCCTTGTTTTAGAGCACAGACCTGCAAGTATATGGGGAGAGAAGACCTACAGGAAAATATTTCCTCTCTTTCAAACATACAATAACAAATATGTCCTGAATGGATAGTAAGAATAGAAAGTTTGCAAGTACGTGTCGTGAGGGAATAAATTACAAAAAATTAGAGCTCTTAAATTTGTGAAATCCTGATTGTGTTTTTCTTATAGATTGTGGTGGAAGCTTTCGAGTAAAGATGAAAGGACTCAGCAATGTTGTTTATTGTGGCGTGGTCAGAAAGCAACCTTCCAGCCTGTTTACGCAAGAAATTGAGTTAGGAAGACTGTCCAACTTAACTGGACTCTTACCTGAAAAACCTATGGTAGTCATGTATTGCTGTGACCTTGCATTAAAAATCTCGCTCTCTTTTTTCTGGAAGTGATCTGAGTGTTACGTGGGTGGAGGAAAGAGAAGGGAGCCCATGGGTCATCTCTCTCCCATGTGGGCTCAAGAAAATGATTATCAATTGAAAGCCAAGAGGGACTAAATTAGGAAGGGTCAAAAGAGGCTAAATAAGGTCCTTCCCAATTAAAAGTCTGCCACATGCACCGCTTCAGAGCGAGCCTCGTACAACAGTTAGACAAGAGGCTGTTCAGCTTTGCATTTGGCCTGTGGGGTTTCACGCAACAGGAATGTGGAATGTGTTTACAAGGTAGCAGTTATTGCTGAAATATGTGAGTGCTGTTGCCCAGGGAAATTTCAGAGGATTGAGATTGCGCTGACAGCGGCTGTACCTCTTGGACGGTCCGTGTGGATGTTGGGGAAGAAGCTGGCCTCTGAGTCTGCAGTCAGAGCCCTGCAGAGGGAATGCAGGGGAAGATGCTCCCCTTCCCCACCGCCTCCCGCTGCCCTCCTGCAGCTCCAGTTGGATCTCGCTTCGTCCTCGCCGCTCTTTCATGCTAGGATGACCCAGGAGGGCGAACTGGTCCTTGGTCTGGAGACATGGCTTCTTGTTATCCCTGCCTTCGAGGTGACTCCAGGTTAGCGCACGACTGCAGCCGGTTCAGCAGAGCGGTGTGGGCTGAAACAAGGCAAAGCTGAGGGAGTGCTGAGGACTGAGGGCCCCTGATGGCACCTTTCATGAGCAGCTCATGGAAATCAACCTGCCTGTGTTCTGGCTAGTCTCAGCTGGTAGGCTGGTGTATCTCTGCCTGGAAGGGCTCAGGCTTCTCTTAGAATATTTAATTCATTCTCTTTGCATTCCCTACTTTCTTTCTTTTTTCTCTACTTTAAATATCCAATATTAAAACTATTCTGCACATGGTTCATAGATGATCTTGATGATTATTTAATCCTTCCAGCATAGGAATTTGCAAGGAACCCAGTAAAGCCCAGCCTAGTCTCTTTATTTCACGCACTTTCCTCATTACTTGTATTTGGCCAAACCGGACTGTATTTTTCATCACACTAATGGCAAAATATTTGGAAGTAGGCCTGGGATATAGCTATATTCTGTGTTCAGATGAACCTGACATTTGAAAAGGTTTGTCGTTAACTTTTAAAGAAACTTAATGAAACTGGTGAAATGACACTGTTGACTACACCACACATTATGATGGTGAGAGTAAATACTCCATGCAGTATAGATGGGCTCAGAAAGGATGAAAATTCAGCTCTGATGTTAGCAATTGCCTTCATTGTCTGGTTAACTTGGCCCACTGGGTTTTCTTCAGAATAGCAGATAAACCTGAATAAGGATCTCATTCTGGGTGGTGTTAAACACTTTCTGCATCTTAAACTCCCATTAACCTCTGCACTGCACAAGAACACGCTTACATTAGGCTAATTGATGGGGCAGCAGGTGTCAGTGCGCCATTCCTCAGGGCTTGCTGTGGTTCCAGGTGAGTCTTATTCTTTCTTTGCCACAAAGTAAGTGTGTGTGTGTGTGTGTGTGTGTACATAGGTGTATAGAGTATTGTATTCATGGTTCCAAAAAGCAAGGAAGGATCAATGAAAGCCCTGTTATGTTCTGTTGAATTTAAAGGCACTGAGACCTTATAACAATGTTGATATTTCTACTCATTCTGAATACCAAAAGACCTGGTATAATTATTTTTGTGAAATAGCTTCTGGAATGTTCCCAGTGCTGAATTCAAGAATAATTGCAATTGCGACATGTAGAATCAAATGTAATTTTTTTCTAACTAAAGCAAGACATTTTAATTTTTTTCTATTGCTTTTCAAGGAGAGGCACAGTGAATTTTTAATACTTTACTGACCCTTGACTCTGAGAGATGTTAGCCTGGTATTGTACAAAATGATTAACTTCTTCAGAACATTATTAGCCAAAGTACTCTACGTGAACACTTGATATTATTTAAGTTAAAAATACAGATTGTGCTTCTGTCAGTAAAGATGACTGATAAAAGCCTGAAACTCTGGTAGTATGTCGAGCTGTTTGTGCTCCTAAATATAGCAGAGGATCTCTGGTAGGGAGCTGGCTGGGGGAGGTCTTGTGTCTTTGTGTAAAACAGCTATGCCTTTATTATCCTTGCGTGCTGAGAAAGAAGAAGGAGAGCCAATGTGGTTTTATTACTCTAACAGGTCTTTTAATAATAATGCTTTCCATGTTGGTAGAATAGATCTTCTGGCCCCTCTATTAAATCACAAAAAATAGAGAACTGAAAGCAAGAAGGAAAAGGTTACTCCATTGGAATAAGACATTTCACATGAGTTTGCTTTATTCTTTTGCCAATGCAAACTCCTCCCCCCCCCCCTTTTAATTCTTTTATATGGTTTTTTGGTTTGCTTTGTTGTTGGGTTTTTTTGTTTAAAGAAAGCATGCAAGCTAAGGCTTTTCCCATGAACAAAATACGACCTTTGACAAGGTGTATACCCTCGAGTTACTGAGCTCTATCAGGGAAATGGAGTTCCCTTCACCCTTCTTGGGGCAGCCTATTCCCTGCACTATTGAGGACATCAGACTGAGCAGTCCTGGTAGTGCCTTCTGACCTCTTATGTTTGTGTGTTCTGTTGCAAATGCACTTTTTTTTTTAAAAAAAGCTAACTCTTCAAAAGCTGCTTGGTAGGAAAGTTTATTTTATGGAGTGTTTCTCACTTCTCCCAGAAAGGCTGGGGGAAGGAAGGTCTATCAATTCTTGGAAAAAAACAGGTAGAGAGAGCAGGGTTTTTTCCCTGTGTCCCTTGGAAATGCGTTGTGCTTGTAATAGAGAAAGGAATGTGCTGTTGGCAGGGGCACAGCAGAAGGGCTGGTGAGGATCCGAGACGAAAATCTGCACAGCCTTTGGAATAACAGGGACAGATGCACCAGACAGGAGTTTGGGCTGGTTAGGCGAAGGAAAACACACACTGCCCAACAGTAGTGAAAGAAGCAAGTGAAAACAACTGAACACCCAGAAAACCCATTGAAAGGCTTGGGAAGATGCACCTGCTGCCTCTTCGGTTTTTGTGTCGTAGCCTATGAAGTCCAACACACTGGTCATGGCAGGTCTTGCCCTGTTTGCATAAAGGCTTGGAAGCGAAGCCCATGCAGTGAGCTATATCCTATCTTCCCTCTCCCATCTTCCTTTTAGTAGGTATTTTATTACTTGACATCCCTTGATGTCTCTTCTGTTGGTAATCACGGGGACATTGGGCATCACCTTATGTTTGCACAGTATGCAACAGGGGATTTGAGTGATAGATGTGAGTACTGCAAAGGAAAGGGCTGGTGCAGAGAGATAGTAGCATGTCAGTAGTTATACATAGCTGGTCCCTGTGCCACACCTTGCTATTCTTCCACCTCCAACATTGGAATAGCAAACTCTGGAGGAATAGCAAACTCTGGAAGAAGGAGCAGCATTGGAAGAGATTATGTGTTGGTGCAACTAACTTTTGTTAGTCTTTTCTGAGACAAAGGGCAAATCACCCACAGCTAGCTCTATTCATTTTGACAGTGACTGGGAAGAGAAAGGGAGGATCCCTAAAAGGCAGAGTTCTAAAGAGGAGGGCACTGACTTGTGTTCAGGCTGGGTGCTCCCACCTGGATGCCAGCCTAGGACCCTCATAGCCAGGGAGAGGATGCTGGTAGCAAAGCTACTCGCAGCCAGCCTTGCTCTGAGCATGAGGACTGGCACACAGGCTCTCTCACCACATCATTGCGATTGTGCAATATACAGATTTTCTAATAACATGAGAGCATGCTACAAGGGTAGCAGTAGCTGGAGAAAATGTCAGCCACAAGCAAAGAAACAAAACCTTTTATTAACCAGTAATGCAGATAAGAAAAGATGGGGTAGGTGTACCAGGTTCAGTGTGAGACTAATGAAGATGGATAATGAACTGTCATGTTTTAGACAGCAAACCATTTGTGAAAATATCACATTTTGAAGATGATGTCCCCATGGACATCAGTCAGCATAAACAAGTAGGTGCTGACAACATCTGAACTAAATTATTAAAATAAGGAGAGAACACATGAAGTCAGAGACTTTGCAAAGTAATACTTTTAATTTACTGATTCAAACCACTTGAGCAAAATGGAAGGAGATGATCATCTGCCCAGCTTTGAAAACAAAAGGGAAACCTGTATATAAAAAGTGACAGGGTGGTTTTCTTCTTGGTTTGGCATGAAGTTTGTCTTTGATATTTTATATAGATTTGGTAGAGAAAAACAGTGCAGTTTTCTCAGAAAATGTGTCTTCTCTGGGTAAATTCTTTTTAATAATTCAAAAAGGATGGGGACGCAGCTAGAATATGTACAGATCCTGTATAGGTGCTGGCATGGTAGAAAGGCAGGGTGGCCCTTCAGTCACAGTGCTGGGACTCTGGATAAAGCTCCAAGGATGGCTGTGTGTATGTAAGGATAGCAATGTGCACTTGTTCATTTGCTTTAAAAATCGGAGGCCGAATAAAAAGTGAAATCTGTACTCCTTTGACATAAAGAGAGGTCTGGAGCAGGAAGATGTATGGCTTTGGAAATGGTGTTGCAGTTGTTATCAAATTCTCCCATCCTTTTACGTGAGCTTTTTGGATGTGTTTGTACAAACTAACTGGATTCCCAGAGAACTGCATCTCACTCGTGGACACTCCTAATACCTCGACTCGTATGTGCTCTGCTAGTTCAGGGGGAGCACCTCACTGTGCTTCCTAGACCTCCTGTTGCAGAAGAGGGGTAGAGAGGAGAGGCTTATCTTAGTAACATAAGCTCAAGATGATGGATGACTTCCAGAAAGGATTTTATAATTGGGCATGCTGTGAGAGATTTAGTTTTGACTAGGCTCAAGCATTATCACTCGGGAGCACTGAAAGTGGTTTGAGAGCTTGAAAGGGGGGTTGATGTTGGGACCTCTGTCAGTAGGAGAAGATCTGAGCAGAGAGGTGTGTTGAATAGCAGTTTCTTGCGCTGTGCGAATACCTCCCCATCGCAAGCTCATTACCCAGCTCACCCACACCTCCTTCTACCACACCCTGTTGTGCAATGTCTTCAGCGGATGGTCTCCCCTAGTTGCAGGGATAAACCTTTGCTTGGAAGGCAGGTGATCACAACATGCTTTTGGACCTGCGCTGTGCCAAGGCGTGGTGTCTGGATGGTGCTCTCGCTAATGCACGTGCCGGAGAGCTGGAGCATCTCCAGAGGTATGAAAGCACTGCTGATCCACCTGCTGCTGGCAGGGGATCGCGGCAGGTGCCCTGGGGTTGCTCTCTCTGGAAACTTCAAGCTGTCCCTTTCCTGCGGTCCATGTGACAGGAGAAGGGGCTGCATGGCCTGTGGATGGTGCCTCCATTTCAGATCTGAGCCCTCAAGAAGGGGTGGGTGAGGAAAAGCTGCCTCAGTCTTCACCCGTGGTATTTAGGATGTTTTCAGTTCAGTTACTACCTCAGCCAGAGGAGTCTGTCTGAGTATTTGGGTTTTGTTTATATCCCCAGAATTCCTGCATTTTCTTTCACAAATCCACAAGGCTGTGTAATACCAGTAGGAATTTTAGTGCATATCATGATATTGGAGAGAGAAAAGGGCAGGTCTTCCTCTCATGTGAAATAATTACCCTAAATTCAGATTTTTTTTAAATAACTTTAATTCTTGAACTAGAAGTAGAATATTCCTATACAGCACAAGAATAGAAGGTGTAAATTGCTGTCATTCAGTTCAGCTGTCATTTTGTGGATATACACTTTTGAATGTACTGACATTTGTGAGGAATAGGAAAGGAAATAAACATCTGTTGTGTTGCCATATTCCCTCTCTATTCTCTGCATTCATGTAGTCTCAGCTGTATTTCTTGTATCTTAGCTCATCTAGAAAGGGCATGGGAAGGAAGAAGTGGAAAAAGTCTCTGCTGGGAAAAGTCCAATATAGAAAAAATACTGTTATAAGCTCAGGTAATATTTAGCAATTTATCATCAGACATTTTGGGCTTATAAAATCTTATAATAAACTGATAAAACAGGTATCTCTACTATTCCGCTGTGAAAAGAACCACACATAAAATGCAAAGGAAAAAAAAAAAGAAGAGGAAAAGAGTACAACTGCCAGCAGTGTGGTAAATCTTGCCCTTGCTAACAAGGGAGAAGAAGTGATGCAGGCTGCTCCTCTAGGATGTGAATCCTGCTGAATCTTCAGATCACAGGATTATTTAATATAGTGATGGACCTCAGTAAATCCTTGGGGAAACTGGAGATGAGAAAGCTCAGCAGCCCTGCTCCGCAACCGAGCCTTCAGATCCAAGCCTAAGTGCACACTGAGTACCACCCATGCCAGTGGGTGCTGATTCAAAGCTGCTGGATTTTGTCAGTGTTTCATTGCACAGCTATTAAACTTGTAGGCCGTCATAGATTTTAAGCAAAGCTTTGAGAAAGATAAAATTTAGCTCCAGAGCAAACAATCAAATCTCTGTTTACGGCAAGGAAGTGACAAGCAGTTATAGTCATACCAAGGGTAAACTTTGGCCTCTGTTTTTTTTGTTTCTCCTCTTAAGTATCATGTTTTAATCAAATCTTTCCTATGATGAATGTATTAATACCAGAGGGTTTGTTACAGACGCTGGGGAAAAAGCTTGAAAGATTGAAAACCTGCCTAAAGATATTGTTAAAATAGATTATGCCAAAGGAAAAAAAGGGAGATATAGATAGAAAAGTTCTCCAAGTTTTTATATTTGGGAAAGAAAATAGGGTTATCTCATGGTGGGTGGTGAGCAGGTGAAAACCAATAGTTCCCTAACAGTGTTCAGCAAAGGAAGCATTTAAAAGGAACAACAACTTTCCCCCATGTCAATAAAAATGTCATCATAAATTTTAAGATAGAAATGAATGCGATTGCCTACAGCTAGGTTTGGTGAGATGCTAAGCTGGGCAGCACCCTGCTCGCAGAGCAGTGCAGAGGGATCTCTGGCAGCCATAGGATGCTCAGCAGGGGCCAGTATCTCTTTGCACTGTGTTGGGATATTGCTCCAGTGGGAACTGTCTCTCGGCAAAACACTCAAGCAAGTGGCTAAGTCTCAGCTTCACTATTTACTTAAAATCAAGGTTTGCTAAAAACTGATCTGTTGATTTTTGAGCGCATTTCTGAAAACCTTGCCACCAGCGCACTGCCTACCAAGTATTTTGCAACTCCTTCCAGTCCCCTCCGCCGCCTGCTGACACCCCCCCCCCGCCATCCTCAGATTAAGGAAGCGGGTGCCCATATGTCCCGTGACGCAAACAAATCTCCCCTTGGTAATAAAAACCATAAAACTCCTGCACCCTTGGCACTGGGTGGGCAGCCGTGCCCTGAGGTCTTCATCACAGTGTGCATTTGCACAACACAGTGACTGTGGCGAGAGCTGTCACCGCCGCCGCCTCCTCCTGCGTGTCAGCTGGCCTGGGCCTGGGAGAGTCACATCAAACCCTGGTTTTGGGCTGGAAACTTGCCTTTTGAACTGAAAACCTGAGGTATGTCGACTCGCAAGCTCTGGGCAGTGAAAGGTCCACACAGTTCCCCAATCCTTGTAATTGCACGCCAAGTTGAGATGCAGTTTTTATAAAAGCCTTACAGGCCCCCCACTGCAAAACCAGTATTGCCCATCTGGCCCAAATTTCTAGGATTTATTTAGCATAATTTAAAATAACCATGTCGCTGCTGAGGACATCAGAGTCTGGGCTCCTGCTCAGGAGGCAGAGGCCGCTGGTAGTTGTGCCTGGTGTCTCCTCCACCCTGGGGGCCTCCGACCCACACCCGAGGTAGTTTTCTGCTTCCCTCCAAAGTCGTCTTACCTGGATGACTTTCCTCCCTGCACACTGCCTGGATGTCTTCAGCAGCTCTCCCACAGCCAAGCAGCCAGCTCTTCCCCCAGGAGACACTGGGGAGCTGGCCAGGGACAACCCCGGCAGCGGTGGTGGGACCTGGTGTTATGGAAATTACACATGCCAGCCACTGTAACAGGGTTCGACTCTAGGTTTCCACTGAATTGATAAGCCGAAAGATAGATTCCTCCATAAAAGTACTTTTTAGTAATAGCGCTACAGCTCAAGCTGAGTTCCTCCAAAGAGGGACCTTCAACAAAGAAATCCCTAGGCAATTATACCCTTACAATCTAAATTCCCCACTCCTCATGCAACAGGTCGGACCAGTAGTAATATTAGGGTCTGGGGTCTCCCTGTTCTTCCTTGGGTCCTTTCATTGTCTCTAGGTGGGCTGTTTCTTTTCTTATCACTAAGGTTGCAGCTTCTGTTAATGTAGCTTCATTATCTTTGGCTTGAACTGGCTCTGGGCCTTTCTTTTACTTGACTAGGTAGAAGTTCAACATACGTAGGTGAAGGATCACAGCTTGTGGCCTAAGGCTTCAGCAAATTTAGCTACTAATGCTAAGCAAGTTATGCTAAACAAGTTCTGTGTAAGTAGTATACCAAATTGCGGAACACCGGCCAAGGACCTGTCTCCTTCTCACAAGCCGGCACTCCAGCCCTGTGTCCCATGCTGTACGCTTGCAAGAGACGTCCCCAAAAGCACAGCAGTGGCAGGCTGCCTTCCCCAGGTCTTGGGCACTTTTTGGAAAGACACGCTAGTTTTTAAAATAACCTTAGAAAACAGCAAAACCATGGCAGACCTGAAGAACGGCTGCGTGAGGTCAGAAGGGGAGCGAGGACCTTGCTTCAAGATGCGCAGCTGGCAAGGAAAGAGCTCTTCAGGGTTCAGTGTCCTTCTGTCTCCCCTAAGTGAGGAGATGTATGCCGCACCCCTGGTCATGTATTGCTGTCCCCAAATGTTTGGTGCACCCAGTGGAAACACTCTTTGTGACCTCAAATGTCACAAATCAGTCACACAAACATTTTCTGACATTATGATGGAGCTAACTTTTTAAAAATTGTTTTTATTCTCTAGGAAATTTGCTGCTAAGGTTTGGGATGGGACAAAAACACATTTCTGGTTTGTCAGAAATATAATATATTATCTGCTTGAATTTTGCCAGAGGGAATGTGTTTATACTTGCATGTTTCAAACACTTCCATTATGTAGGCATTTATCCCCATGGCTTTGCTATTCAGCACTAATGAAGTATGGCATATAAACATTTGGATAAAAAAATACACCCTCACCTGAGTGCAGCTGGATGCAGCAGAGCTGTGCCAGTGGACCACAGCTGGGATCTGAGTTACAGCATCCACAATTTATATAGAGGCTGCAGGATCCCACCTCTGGATGTGTGTAGCTTATAGATGCTACAGGGCATGCATATAGCAGCTGAGGTTTTAAAGGTATTGATTTGCACTCCTGCCATTGCTGTTGCAATGTGACAGCATGAATCTGAGACACCCCAAGCCTGATTAATAATTGACTAGATATGCCACAGCCCCAGATACATATTTACCTGTCACCTCCCAGGGGCATTTACTTTAAAAATATACGTATTGTCCACATCTGTTCTTTTCTAGGGCCAGTTCCTTAACTAATTCTCCCTACGTAAGGCAGATGCTCTTGACCAAAAGTTGCTCACCCCCATGTTTGTGTTTAACTCTGATTTGATTTCCCAATGGGTGGTGGCAGGGGCTGTTTTACAACCAGAATGTGGGTCCAGCTGACGGGGGAGCGCCGGAGCCTCTGGGCAGCAGAGGTGCCTTTGCTGCAGCTGTCCTGCAGCCGTTCGTCACGGCGCGGCTCAAGTGCTTGCTGATGGTTCAGGTGATGCGTTGTGTTTTAGACTTGAGTAATAAATGTTTCATTTCTATTTCGCTAACTCTTTGAATTTACGAGCCTCATTACTTAAGTCTGCTGATACTTTAGGAGATCAAAATAGCCACAGGGTACTCACCCTCCCATCCAGGTTGTAGCGTGAGCATCTGTCACCATTAGAGCCCCAAGAGTTACTCTGCAGCATTTAACTCACCGTCCAGTCAATGGCATCCATGTCTTTATTCTGCCTTGACCATGAAATTATGGCTCTCCAGATGAAGAAAAGAGAGCACAAACAAACTACTGCTCTGGAAATGCATTTTAAATTACAGATATTCTGTCCTCAGGCCTGGGACATGTACAATTTTGGAAATATTTTTTAATTTAGGAACCTTAATAAGCAAAGTGATATTTTGCTTTCAAAAAGCAAAGAAGAGAGAAGAAAAGAAGAAAATCAGTTGTTCTATTTTTACTTGTATTTTTCTATTGTCGGTATGAACAAAGGAATAAAAAGAGTTGTTACCTTTTCACAAGTTGCTTAAAAAAGAAGAAAAACTAGAATCTGTAGAATACTTCAAATTGGATATAAATAAAGGAAAAATATGTGCAGTTCTTTACTAACGTTACTTGTACGTGTTACCCAAATGCTGTAATTATCACAAAGACATTTTGTCTGTGGTCCTGAATAGGCACAGAGAGTGAGAGTCAAAGAAGCCCACCTCCTCTGATACATGCTTTCAGAAGTATTTGAGAATCTCATCAAACATAATTTTCAGTCGGGAGAGGCTAGTTGGTTAACTAAACCATGATGTACTATTATCTTATGAAAGTGGAAATATTCTATGGAATCTATTATACCTTAGCCTAATAAGCTTCATCCTATGGGATATTTTTATGTTTTATGTATATTTATATATAGATACAATACATATATTTAGACATATATTGTCTATGTATTTATAAATAAAAGCATACACATAATGTATTATTTTATATTTTTATATTTTAGTAACTTGCCTGTATGTATGTATACACATATATAGGGATGTATTGTTATTTTGTTGATATGACCGACACTTTTTCTACCTCCTTTAGTGACTGTCATCTGAGTTCCTCAAGGATAATGGAGCCTAAGATGCGAGAGACTGAAGGAGATGGAGAGGACAATTCAGGTAGAATTGCTTCCTTCCCCAGTGAATGAAAAGTGTGTGACTTCTTGAGCCTCAGTGCCTTAGCTCTATCATAGGAGTGAATCTGTTTAGAGAACGCATTCTCCCTTTCTCTCCTCCTGTCTCCAAGAGCTGTTATATTTTTGACATTTTCAGAGGCTTGAAATAAGATTTTTTGTAGCATCTTGTGACCAAGTTAACTTTTTTACCCAACAAGATCCAACAATAAGTGAAATGCTGACAGGGATGCCTCGCAGTGCTGTCACAACAATTTATATGGGACAGGCACAAGTTTTTTGGATGTCTTGTGCAAAACACTGATTTCATTTTAAGTAGTTTCCTTCAGAGCTTGCAGCTGATCCTAATTCAGGTCTTTTCTCACTGAGCAGACTAGCATTGCTTTTCAAAGATTATTGCTTGATTTCTAGTGTAGTACTTTGTGATCCACTGAGTCTTGTAATTAGCATTCAGAATATTCTGGGATGTATTATAGAACTGACATTTTAAAAGCATTAGCCTCCCAACACTGCACATTCCACCTATGTAAGCCTTTTCTACATTTAAATTGGTTTTGGTAACATTGTCCTTATCATCACTATTTAGCTTGCTGAACAAAGGCGGTGGGTTTCCAAGTTGTAATTTCTTCTCTGTATCCCAGGCTGTTAATACCAAAGTTTTTCTTCACAGTCTAATTATCTCAAGAGGCAAGTAGAAACTCTATTAGGAAAGATTCTATGCCATAGGTTATTTCTTATGTGTCATAAACATTGCAATCCATTCTCCAAGATAATAGTAATTTCATGCTATTAGTATAGTCTTGAAAGACATTAATGCAAGACTGGACTGTGTTACATTTTCCAGGAAAAAAATCCACTTATGCAGAAATTATAAAGGAATTATTACTGTTCAAAAAAACTCGCACATGCTGCTGGTTGCATCTTCTTTATGTTTCTTCACTTAGGAAAGAAAAAATCAAAGTTCAAATCTTTCAAAAAGTTTTTTGGTAAAAAGAAAAGGAAAGAGACGTCGTCTTCTGGGAGCAGCAGTCTGAAGTTATTCCAGTCAACAAGTGATGTCACGGCCTCTCATGACATGCACATTAATTATGATTCTGAAGATGAACTTGAGTAAGTCTTTGGACTCTGGCTGGTAAACAAATACAGAACTGCTACAATGTTTGTTGACTAAAGACACCCCAAAATTGCCTCCTCCGCTTGTTCAGAATGCTTCATTCTCAAACAGTTGCCTTTTTCAGGAAAGAAAAATTAAAATGGCTGATGCAAGACAAATCACAAGGGAATTGGATGGGGTGCAGCAAGAAATAATAACTAAAAAAGCTTTCATTTAATCATAAATAAGCCTTCGGTTATCATTTCAAAAGAATGTAATTCCCATCTTCAAAAATGAATTAGGTACTCAGCTTATATCTTACCAGGATTGTCTTATGCCCCTAAAATGTAACTCCTAAGGACTGTTAAAGAAATTTAGATGCACAACCATTTACGCCAGGTTTTGAAAGCAAGGAAGGGATGAGGGGATGACTACAACTGAAATCAGCAGGAACCAGAGGCTGTGAAGCCTTTATTTCCCCTGTACACATGGGATTCATCTGACCAAAGGACAAATGTCTGCATCTGAGTTAGTCACCAGCTGCCTATTATAATCAGCAGAGAGAAGTCAACATTACTAAGAAAGCTTGTGTCATTCTTGTGTAGATGTCTGAAGTTCAAGTGAACCAGGCTCTAGAAGTGCCTATTTCTCCCCACTGAATGTAAACAGGAGCCTGAGGTGACCAGCTCCGATGTAGATACCTGTGGTTTAACATCTGAAGTTAGACCAGCTGAATCCCAGCCTGTGTATCTGTCTGCCTGTGAAAATCCTCTTTGTTCAGACATTGCCAAAAATGTTACCCACTACTGAAAGGTAACGATGAGAAACCCGGTCTGAAGTTCAGATGTGTTCCTGGATGGAGAAATGGACTGAAGAGCCCCTTGGCTGCCTAAAAAGCAAGTCCTTGCATTGGTGGATGTTGTGCCTCAGAACAAGCCTCCTGGTCCTCAAGCAATAGATGCTGCTGTGCCCAGGGCCGGGAAAGGCAAACCATCCCGGCCATGTAAAAGGACATTATGCAACGCGGCCACCAGGCAGCGCCAAACAACCAAAAAAAATTATTAACTTTTTTTTTTTCTTTTGTGGCATTGGCAGCAGTAACATTAGTCCAGCTTGAAGCCCCAGGAGTTCCTGGCAGCACCAGGTCTAACAGGGGGCTCTGGCATTGTTGTTCAACAGCACATTTTTAAGACATAGATGGTCAGATTTTCTTTCCCTTGTGCATGACTCAACGAGGTCGTGTCCAAGTGGGTACGGGTCTTTGGCTGTTTTGGCCATGTTCCTGTGCTGTTACTCGCAGGGTTGTTACATTACTGTTTCTTACTATTTGTTCAGACAGACAAAGACCAGGAAATTCCTTGAAAGGAAGGAAAATTAATTCGAGCACTCGTAATCTGAGGAGACATCTAGGGTACCTCCACTACGCATCCGGGAGGTATGCATCTGCTAGAAAGAGAAAGCAAAAGTAGCATGCTGGGATAAATGTGCGCATGCAACAACACTGCTTATCTGGCTGCTCTTGCAGTCTTTGTAAAATGTTGGTGCGTTGAGCAGCCATTGCAGCCTTAACTGGCACTTACTTTGCAAATTGCTATAGATCTGTCTGACCTTGGATGCATTGGAGAGATCACATTTTCACTTGGATAAATTGTTCTTCTAATGTCTCTAATGCATTAAGCAGAAGCAGCAGGCTTTCCTTCCTTCTGCAGCAGGAAGAGAGATCAGCTTTTTCCTGCTATTGTTTTATCAAACATATTTATAGCAGCCATTACACAGAAAATGTTATTTTCTGCCATGCTTTTTCTATGTTCCTGAATGTCCCTATAACAGTATCCAAGATCCAAAAATACACAGTACTCTTTTTTTTTTTTCTCTAAAATGTCTGCTCAATTAACTTCATAGTGACATGAACCCAAACAGTTCTGTATTCTGTACCCTGGTTTGCCATTTCATAGCTGTCTTATTTAAAAAACTTAAAAGAAGGGAGTCCTAGAAGAAATGCCACATGCACACATTTCTGATCCCTGCTCAGTTAGGCTATGAGCTAAGCTGAGGAAAATGAGCACAAGAGACATCCCAGCAGCTAGCTGTCTGTCCGTGGGTCTCCTGTACCGTTCCCATGGGGAAACAAGGTGTTCATGCCCCACATGTAAATCTGCAAAAGAAGTTACATACCGCATGCATCAAAAGTAGGAGACAGAATATGAGAGAAGCTACCCCACAAAGCATCTTCCGCTTCCTCTCACTAGCCCACAAAGAATGTCCATAAAAAACTGTTTCCCCCAGGCTTGTAAGAGAAAATCCCAGGGATCTTGATAAAGAGCACAGGACCTTGTAAGGATTTATGTAAATTATTCTATGTGAGAATTATATTGACTGAAATATTTTTGTTAATGACCTGTATGGCAGAGACACATTAAATGCTGTACCGCACTTAAATAGTAAAAGGTACTTATTCTTCCTATGGTAATGGTCAGTCATTTGCAAGACACATTCTTACATTAGCAAGAAGTTAGTCCATCTCAGGTACAGGCTCATTTATGTGAACTCCCTTCATTTTGCACCTGGGCTTGCCTGTGGCACTGTCACACAACCCAGCTGCTGGCTTCCAACCAAGGGGCAGTAGCTTTGCCATAAGATATAACTCAATTGCTGGGGTAAAACTGTCTTTAATCTTGATTCAGTTTGTTACAGTGACAGATAACAGCATTTGCAATTTTTTGTTTGGTTTTTAAAGGTGTTACCTAGATTAGCCTGAATGACTGTATTGTATTCATGGAGAAGTCTGGAATCTCGTGTGTGATGTATGCTGCACACACCTATCCCCCACTCCATGTTCAACAGACCACCTGAGTTAAGAGTAAGAGGACTGGCAAAAAAACTTGTATGTTTTCACTCATTTGTTATATTATTCTAGGACACATAAAGGCATTATGGGAAGCAGAGCTTTATCACATGATAGCATTTTCATCCCTGAGACTGGGCAAGAGCCTGCAAGGCCAGTAAGAGTGTTTTCTCAAGAAAACGTTTCTGATCGGATTAGAGCTTTACAGGTAATGTACACAACATAATTTTTTCAAATGCAGGAGGTGGAACATCTTTCCAGGCTTGATTTTGTGGGATAATATTTGTGGTTGAACATTTGATTAATAAGTAATATCTGTCTGCAGCTTACATTAAATGTCGCATTTTTTAATTAAAGCGCAGTATCATATCTTGGTTCTATTTAAATGGTAGTTGAAAAATGGATAGGTTGTTTGGCTCCCTAAGAGAACATCTAAAGTGAGATGTCCTGTGCCCTGGATCATTCAATTGTGAAGTTAAAATAAAGGTACCTCATTGACCTTAGCTAAAAAATGTACTGGGGAAACCTCCATCACTGTCTCATGCTAATGTATTTTGTGCCACACTGAAGTTGAAACTCCAGCCTACCATGAAATTGGGACCTCCGCCTCTATTTGGACTTCATGCAAAGCGAACAGAGGATGCTGGGACCAGTTCTGAAGATGATGGATTACCCAGGAGCCCTCCAGAAATGTCTTTGCTCCATGAAAACCTAAATTCAGGCACAACAACAAGAGTGAGTAGTTCTAGTGTTGACAAAAATCAGTGTTTAATGACTTGTTTTACCTGTGTGTGGAAGGCAGAATAAATTTAGTTGGTTTGCTAAAGGTATCACTACTTTATCTCTGAACAATTCAGAAATACCTTACCTGAAATGGGAAAATGCTTTCTCTCTGTGTAAACAGCTACTTAGAATCTCTGTTCCTGTTAAAATATAAATATCATGCCAGAAAATGCAGAATTAGGAAGGAGAGGATGTGTTTGTATGCATTCATGGGGATGCTGGGGGTTTTTTAGGGACTACAGAGAGCTGCCAGGCATGAAAAAAAAAGGCTGAAAAATCTGTATTCCCCCTTGAATGTGCTGATAAGAGAGCTGTCTTCTTTAATGTTTTTCGAGGCTGTCATCGGAAAAAGAAACATAAAAGAATTTGAAATTGTTTTTTCATTTTAAATGATAGTTTTGTTATACATTATTTCATTCTTTATCTGCATGTCTTACACTTTATGTTTGCAGTGTCCTTGCTAATCCTTAAGACTATAGAGAAAAACAACTTACATTGTCAGTATCTGTGTGCACTTTGTGTAGATGGTTTCTGCGAGTGTATCTACCTTGTTTGTCATCTTTTACTGAATCTCTTCCTCATTCCATCCCGCAGTTCTCTGACTCTCACAAGCACCTTAGCTCTTTGAGTTTAGCTGGAACAGGCAGTGAAGAAGAAGAACAGGTAACTTCTGCCAAATGTATTAAGGGCCAAGCAAATTATGCATAGTAGCTTTTTAAAGAAATGTAAGACATAAATATTATTTTGTTGCCTGTCTGCTGCAGAAAACAACTTTGTATGTATGTAATTGCATGCCTGTCTATTTGCTGTGCTTTTTTAATGCCTGTCCGTCTAACATAAAAGTTATGATTATTTATCAACATAATTCTGATGCCAAGTAATCGCCCATTGATAATAATTAAGCCCTCTAGAATAGCTCATATCCTTTAGCAGGCTTCACAGACATGATTTAATCTGCAAGCACAACCAACCAGATTTAGACATTGAAACAGTATCCCCTTTTCTAAAGATGGGAAATTGCAGTAAAGGCTGCTTGTGTTACATGCATAGAATAAGGGAGGAAGCTTGTTGAGGAGCTGTGACCAAAATCTAGATCCTCTGAAATCTGCCTAGACCCTTGCTTTAAGTACAAGGTTACCTTGCACTGATGCAGAAAGTGTTTGCCTGATGATAGTGGCTGACATTGCTGCTTAGAAGTCTGAGGTTCAGCCTTCAGTCAGATTTCGGCTGTGAATTTTGCTGAAGTGATGTTTTCAGGACTTGAGTACAGGCAAATAGATGGCTTGCTTCAATCAGCAGCCAGCCGTTCTGGCTGATTAAAGGCCAGTTTCGAAAGGCTCTGAAGAGTCCCTTTTAGTTGTCCGCAGCTGGAGTCATGGTAGAAACAACACAGGGGGTAAAGGGAAAAGTGTTTTCTAGAAATAGGAGGAGGGGTAGAGGGGAATTGCAGAAAGGAAGTAGAGAAGCTAGTCCTGAGCTGACTATTTCTTGGTAATTATGCAAAATTTATTTCAAGGCCAGCTGCAGCAGGGCTCAGCAAAGATTTCTGGCCACACTCATTAGATTCCACAGGCAGCTGTTTGAAAAACTGCTTATATGCAGTGAAATTTTGCTATTTTTAAAGAAAAACAACAGAACACGTGAAGAAGGTATTTCTTGGGAACTGGTGTAGGCTCACTGTAAATTTGTCCAGTCCAGATGCATATTCGCTAACGGAGGATTTATGTCTCCCTGTTGTTCCATTAACATCACTCTCTGACTCACTCGCTGACTCCTGAGACACAGTGGTGACTATGTGGTTGCTCAGCTTTTTCCACATGCCCCATCGTTTAGCTTAGAGCTCTCTTCATCCCCGTCCTGTTTCAGAAAGAAGCCAGAAAGAAGCTTTACTCCCAAACCGCAGTGTCTACTATCTGGCATTTCGGAGAGATTAGGCCTGCTTCTAGAAGTCAGAGGAGACCAGCTCGCAGGGCTGAAGAGTTTGCACAATGCAACCCTGAGTTTTTGGGCAGCAGTGACACCTTGCTGCGTCTTGGAAGCTTTCCTGGATCGAAGAAGGGAGGAAGGGATCACAACTGACTCATCCGGGCTTTGGGGATGGGGCTTCCTCATGGCCCCCCACCTTGTGCCACCCAGCACGACCAGCTGAAGGACAACTGAGCCACGTGCACAATGAGATTTGGAGAAAGGGGTCTGCCAGCCATCCCCTCCTTCCGCAGGCTTCGCCCCGGAGCCAGACCTCGTGGGACAAGCAACTTCTGCAGCCAGCTCAGAGCTGGCATTCACTCAGGCTCCTGAAATTTAAGTAACAAACCAGATTCTTGATTTTCCAGTGTAATGGCCAATGCTGAGCATTGCCAATGAGAAGACATCCAAAGTTCTCGAGGAAAAGCAGAAGCCAGAAGAAAGGCAGGCAAATAATGACGTGCCTTGAAAGAGAACATGTGCTACGTCCTTATCATGGAGCTGAAATGTCAATGTATTCACTGTTAGGTACTAATGTATAATGCAGCCACATATTGTTTGTTGTACATTAGTCATGTTTGAGTACTAGACTGCAGATATTGTGGAGGGAAAATTAATGAGAGCATCCATTATTCAGAATGGCTGAGCTAGTTTTTTTTCTTAAATAGAATGCATGATTGGAAGCTGTGGATCCAGCCTCTGCTAAAATCAGTGGGAGATTTCCCCTGGCCATTGAGGAAGCTGTAGCAGGACCTCGCTACACTACAGAGTATCTTTTGGCTGCAGTGCATAATGCAGAATTCTACTTGCAGAAAACACTGGCGCTTTTATCCTCCCTCGACACTATCCTGCTCTCCCCTTCTCCCATCCAACCCCCTCAGTAAAATACCATTTCCAGAGAAAGAAGAAGAAAAGAAGAAGGAAGAAGAAAGCCCGCAGAAGAAAGCATGACAAAGGAGGAAAGCTCCTCTGATGAAATGAACAGGAATTTCAAGCCTGCAAAGGGAGTGCTGTCACGAGTTGTCAGAGGTCATGTTAATGCCATGACAGATAGTTTGGAAATACTGTTTTGCCTATTTGCAAAAACTGAATCTGAGAGAAAGGAAGAACCCTCTTTAGAGTCATTTTTCATAAATTTTTCAATCTCCTTTTTGCCTCAGCCCTGGGACTAGGGTAGTTCTTGGTGAAGGGCACAGGCAAGCTGGATTCCAGCTTCGTGAAAGTACTGCACCCCTTGGAGCATTAAGGAGTTGTTTCTGGATGGGTTATTGGCCTGTAGTAGGAATTGTCCATCATTTCCTTCCTCAGAATAGTCTGCAAATGAAATTTTACATTTCAGGTAAACTTACTAGTTATTTTGCAGATATAAATACATGAGGAGAAAATGCAAGCTGACTTAAGTGTCAATGCCACTGATGTTTGATTCTTTTGTCTTTAGGAGGGTGTTGTAGAGTTGGAAGGGACCTGATGATATATAGGAAGCTAGAGATACTAGACCCCAGCAGAACTGTGGGTAGGAACAACACCAGTGCTCCACGTGCAACATTAGGAAATGCAATGTATTTTAAAGAGGTGTCAAAAAGAAAAAGAGGCAACCTTAAAATAAACATGGGCCCTTATTTGTAGAATTGTTATTTTATTGTTGTTTATTTGTTTCTTTGTTTGATTCTCTATTTGGGGATTTATTTTTTTTCAGGTTACATTGGGTCCTTCTTTTAGATCTTGCTCTACAGACGGTCAGCTGTTCCCTAGGCATGGAAGTGCTAAAACTGGAGCTCCCCAGATATCTGACAATACCGTCTTGCCTGCAGCCAGTTTTGACACTCCACCTGAGCTTTTCTCTTGCTTGGATAATTCTGCTGCTAAACACAAGCTTTTAATAAAACCTCGGAACCAGAGATCCAGTAAAATGAGAAGATTTTCTCAGGTACTTGTGAAAATAAACAGTGTCACCTTTGACACAAAACCAGGAAGTCCTTACTGGACTTATTTCAAACTCAGATATAAGAAAAGGCAGATTTCGGCATGGATATTTCATTGGGCTTTAATAGCTGTTATTTGATGAGGCTACGTATCGGGAGCAGACACTAGGAACAGATGAAATATTAACTTCTTAACTCTTGATGCAGCATTTTATGTAACAATTTTTTCTTAAATTTACTGTGCAGTACAATTTAGTATCTTGTTTGTGATGCAGAAGTTGGGGCTGATTGCACAACTTCTTACTTAAGAAAATTTTTTTGCAAAGCGTTATGGTCAACTTGTGTACTTTTCCTAGTCTGAAAGATCCTTGAGAGAGTTAGAGTCTTTGAGAGAGTATTGATGGCAGAGCAGTTTTAACTTTCCAAATATAATTGGGCTTATATTTTCAAAAAGTACAGAAAGAATAAGTTATTACCTATTAATTGGAGCCAAATTCTGTACATTAGGACTGTTCTGAATTCAGCCCTCTCTGTGCCCCAATACTTGTAAACCCTTTATGTGCACTACAGAGACTTAAAGTAAGTCTCCACAGAAAAAAAATTTTTAAAGTTTATACTATTAAAAAAAAATTTTAAACCCATCCTTTTAAAACACCATTTATCTGATTCTTTGTCATATCTTTTGAAGGACATAGTTTAATTTTTCTTCTTCTCTTCTCTTTTTAGAACTGAAGTTTGCAGCTCTTACCACAGTATTTGCACTTTATTGTTTGTGGTTTCTTTCAGTGTTTTAAATACATTTAAGCCATTAAATTTGCTTGCTTAACACCAGGAATATTATGCCCTCTGTCTCTAAATATTAGTTAGCTGATATTCTGTGTTTTCCAAAATCTGTGAGTGATCTTTGGGCTCGGTAGAGCACCGCTGTGCGCAACACAATGATGAGGCCACTTATTTAGAAAAGCATGTAAAGCAGTAACTCACTGATCAAACCTCCTCTTCCATTGTAACAATGTTACCGAAATACAATTGCTTTGTCCAGTCTGCCTATAAACTGCCAGATGACTGGTTTTCCATGGAGAGTGTTCACATCTTTCGATAATCTAATTTTTATTATTTTCCTGCCTGACTCTGTCTGTGCACCTTGCTTCTGGCTAACTGATGTCTTCTGCTTTTATGTTCCTGTGTATATGGGTTGTGAATGCAGGTGGCATTGCAGCTCTGTCTTTGCAATTACACTTGCAAAACAAGAAGTTGGAAGAACCCTAAAAGTATCTTCAGAGTGCAAGTTTTGTGTTATTAGAATTAGAGCCTACATCCAAAATACATATTTACCCAACAAACTACAGTGAATCAGTGAGCTAATACAGGCACCATATGAAAAGGCATATTCATCAGCTTAATAATGTGCTTTCAAAAACCCCTGTATATTTAGCCAGTCCTTACCTGAAGCTTAATCACAAGACCTCACAGATAACTACATATGCATTTATAAACTTCTATCAAATACTCTAACTCGTGAAAGAAAAAGAAGACTTTTACACAAATGAGGCAAGGCTGTAATGCTGTATGGCAGTGGGATTAGACAGAAGACTGCCATATGTGGGTAGATGCTCAGCTGGCATAGAGTGTCATAACCGGATGGACTTGGTAGGTTTTTGCTCTTCCTTCTGTGTACCCTTCCCTCTTCAGATTCATGCTAGAATGGGTTGTTTTATTTTTAATGCTAGTATGCAGTAGCAAAATACAAAGGGACAGATTTTCCTCTTTCAAGTGCTGCTTTTTCTCCAAGAGCAACACAACATACCCAGTATGCTCTGGGGAATCAAGTGCCAAGGACGGTCTAATGGCCATTGTTTTGATGAACTTCCCATCTACAAAGGCATGAAATCACTAGTTGTGCAGAAGAAAGTGTCACTGATTGCTTTTATATTGGTTAAATACATTATTCCAGGATCTGCTTAGATAAAAAAGCATCCAATGTGTAGGTTAAGAAAAAAGCGAGCTCAGCATTGGAGGCAAGTATTGCCTTCCTCTCTAAGGTCTTGGTTGTAAATGCAATGATGAATAAGAAAAAAAGTAAATCTGTACGTGGTGATGGAGCTCTCTTGAATTTCTTTCTTGCAGAGGACCCAGTCTGAATCTCTGACTGATTTGAGCTGTACCCCAGAAGAAGAAGAGGATGATGAAAAGGAGGTGCAGGCAGACTTGCCAGATGCTGTATTCAAACCCAGCAATCAAGAACTGCCATGTGGCACAGCTGCAGCGCAGGATGTGGCTACCTGGCCAAAGCCCAGAGTGCCTGAGGACCTTCCCCCTGCTTTGAGACCAGCGATGACTCAGCCTACTTCTGAGTCTGCTGTTGTATGGGAAGACCTGCTACCAGAGAAGAAACCGGAGGGCTGCCAACCAACACTGGAAACGTGTGTGAAGTCTGAGTCCTCATTGCTGTTAGAAGGCAAAGACTCCGCAAATTTTTCCTACTCCAGTCCAGACAGAGAAGTACAAAGGCAAGAAGATTCCTCAGAAACACTGGTTCTATTGTCTGGGGATGTGAATGATGTGTCAATCAATACTTTAAATCAAGAAAATAAGGACCTTCTTACTGTGTTTTCAGTAAATAAAATACCATCTGAAGAAGATATTTCAATTAATAAGAATACTATTGTTTTCTTGGTGGGGTCAGAAGAAAAGATACGGCAGGATGATCAGATACCTGTGGAAATGCCCTGTAATAAAGAGGCAAAGAAAGAGGTTGTTCTATTGTCAGAGTCCAGCAAGCAATTTTCCACAGGTTCTTTCCAGCCCATGGACTCGTTCCATGTTTCACATCCTGCTTCCTCAACGCGGATGGGATCATCTGCTTCCTGCTCTGTAGAGAAAACAAAGATTGCACAAGAGGCAGCTGCTTCTGGTAAGGAGAATAGTCAGTTCCTGGTCCACAAGGAGGAACTTTTGGGGAAGAAAGCTGAAAAAGCAGCCAATGAACTCAATGCCCTGAGGAAGTTTTCTGTCTCCTCTGCGCGGGAGAGACCAAGGACCAGAAGCCTACACTTCCCAGAAAGATCAGAGTTGGAAAGCCCGTTAAATACCGGATTCTTCCTGTCCAAAGCAAAGGTCTCCTCAAGAAATGAGAAGCAGAAAGAAGACTTGCAGAAGGGATCTGACCTGGAGGAGGAAAAAAGCAGCAACAAAAAGCAGGCTTTGCTGCCAGAGTCCAACTCTGACAATACAGGCCAACCTGCAGAAATTTTGGCTGGCTGTGTTTCTCCGGCTGTTGATTCGGTGCCGGTGCCAAATGATTCTTTGGTGGTATCTCCGAATAAGCCAAGCTGTGAAGATAAAAGTCCTTTTCAAGTGAAACTTAGATCCACCTCACTGTCCTTGAAATATAGAGACAACTCATCACCAGAATCAAAAGGGATTAAAAGATACAGTGCAGAGCTTCATTTAGAAAATGAGGGATTGACTTCCTTTCTAAAAGGTGATAAGGCACAGATCAAAAAAACAGCCGATACAAATATCGGTGATTCTTTAAATGAAAAGATCAAACCCAAAGCAAAGTCCTCTGAACAGCTTAGTAGCAAACCTCCGTTGCCTAAAAAGCCAGCCTTGCAAAACATAACTGTTCCAAATACTACTGCAAACAAGGAGAAGCAGGACAAAGCCATTCACTCTCCTGAATCCAGAAATGAAGACAGAGACTTGGAGAAAAAGTCAAATCCTTGTAAAGTGCCTGGTAAGACTCACAAAACTTTATAAAGTTCTATTAACTCATAAGGAATGACCTTACCTGTAAGAAAGCATGAGGCAGCCCTGTCATGTCAGTCACAACACTGGTGAGCACGAGCTGATGGCTCTGCCTTCAGTGATGTTGTTCCCTGATTCTCCCTTGCTAAAAACATTATCAGAAGGACATCAGGGAACAAGCAGCAGACAAAATAAGATATTTTTGCCTGTGATTTTTGCATTTCAGGGCATTGTTTAAAGGATGTAAAGGGATACTCAAAAAATAAAATGCATTAGCAAGTATTGTGAAACAAATATCAAGCCACTAAGTGTCCCCATTCAGAGCTGCTGTATGGCAATTCAAAACCCAGGAGCACACATTAAGTGCAGTGCCCTGTGTGGGATGAGTGACTCAGACCTCTAGGCCTTCTTTTTCACCATAGCATTGAGGCAGAAATACTAGTAACTGCCTGGCATGCTCAACAGACTATTTATTTATTGTCTTCTTTGAGCTTTGCTTATTAATTTATCCATCTTTATCATTATTCATTCCTTGTTTAAAAACAAAAATTAACTACCCTGCAGCTTCTTGGAGTTTAAAGCCAGGAGAGACCGTAAGATCATGTCTACTGCAGATTGTTAAATTTTACCCTGTTATCTGTATTATATGATTGGGTTAGAGTTTAAAAAAAAAAATCAGTCCTCTGGACACCTATTGTGTGCTACAGGCAGAGAACAGAAAAGACTGGAAGCAGCACCACTGTCTAAGGTCTTTGCAATGACAATAAACAAGTTAGGTGAAGTATGCTCAAGCAATCCTAGGAGGAGACCTCAGCTCTTCACTTCAGAGAACAGCCAAAAGGGGAAAAAATCTTTAGGTCTTCTGATACATGGGAGACACTTCTTCCCTGCCCTGAATCTGTCTGGTCACGAGTTTGATGTTAAGAATGTAAGGAGGAGATGCTGGCCAAGCAAATGAAAAGGTTTCTTTGTGCCCTTGCAGAGCTCCCCTGCATGGTTGCTCTTCTCCAGTTGGGATCAGTCTCTGAGCTTCAGAGTGGGGGAACACCAAGCCAAAAGAAGACCTCAGGACACAGCAGGCCACTTGTCCTGTAGGGTGACAAAAGCCTTTTCCTGGCCCCAGAGGCAACCTGCTGACGCCCTGAGTGACAGCAGATTCCATCTGCTGCAGCATCACAGATATTTTTGCAGGGCACCGGCCACGTGTACAGTTTTCTGCTCTCCCAGTGGCCGTAGATGAGGGGATTCATTGCCTCCATGGCTGGACACGGGAGCTGTCCAGCCAGAGGCTCCCCGCATCCCACGGGCAAGGTGGTTTCCCTTTGTATAGTCCCAACACTCCCTTTAAAGGCATTTTCTCCTCTGCCCTGCCCTGAGGAATAGTTGATTATTTGTAGTGATGCCCAAATCTCTGATCGATTGAGATTTTGGGGAGAGTCATACCAGGAACAAGCGAGGAGGAGATCTAGCACGGTAGGGTTGGTCTGGCAGAGGACAGAGGAAAGCAGCAGGAGTACCAGTGCTCCTGCACACAGCCTTTTTTCACATCCCACTTGCTGTGTCCCAGGGTGCCTGCAGCAGGAGCAGGGCAGGAGACAGTGAGTGCTGGAGGAGGGAGAAGGGGAAGAAATGGAGCTGGGGAGCACATTTCTCCTCTTGTTCCTCAGCCCTGGGGTGAAGGAGACTCCTGCCTCCAGGCTCAGGACTGTCCTCTGCAAAATAGGGTCTGCAGGTGAGAGCTGTGCCCCAGTCCCCCTGGCAGGGATGCACACACCTGGAATTTGAACCTGGGGCCGCAGGTCGAGGAGCCCCGTTTTGGACACGTTCCTCTCCACCTGACAGTATTACACCAAATCTGTATGGCCTGGGGTTGTTTAACACAGTGGTTCGGATTGGTCTCTGATGGTAATCTTATCCGCTGCCCTACTGATCTTACTGTATCAACTTAAGCAAAGCTGCTACAGTTTTCCACATATTTCCAGCTTGGAGTCCCTCAGTAATGGGTTCTGATATGTGGGCGTGTCAGGACTCAGAGAGAGTTTTAATTCTAAATACAAAGCAGTCTGCTCCAAACTGACCTGAGGTTCTTCCCACCCCACCGCAGACATTTCTCCTTAGACATCTGACCAAGCACCTCCTTGTGCTAAGTTGCCACATTAGCCTGAGCTGGCCACCTAAAGTCGTGGGTGAACGAGGTGTGCCCACCTCCTCTGATTGCCCTGGCACCTCACCATAGGAGAGCCACGGGATGTAATGAGGGCTTAGCAGGGCAATACCCCAGCCCAAACATCATTTTAAGCTCTTTGAAACGTTTGCCTCAGCCCAGTGAGTCAGGAGTGTGTCTTTGCAACCGCAAGCAGGAGAAACCTGACAAGCACAATCAGCACAGCCCTTCATGGATTGCGTGGCTTACCAGCCACCTTTGGCCTCCTGATCTGCTGGGACACCCACTTCTTTTTTTTTTTATCCAACTGCCCTTAATGCTGGCACCCAGCTCTCTGCTAGTCCTTGAGTTCATCAGCCCTTTTGAAGAGCTGTGGTCACCATCGGAAGAGACTTTATGCTGTCAGGGAGTTTCTTCCCACTGAGTGTTAGGAAATCCCTGCGCTGAAGAAGACAAGCTGTGAAGCGGTGATGTAAGGGGGTGCAGTTCCCTTCTCATGTACAATTATCTCGAAAAAGTCAGTTTGCTGTGTCATGGGGTGAGTAGGAGCAATTTGGTTCATTCAGTTAAATTTTTAGCTTTTCAGCACTCCTGGTACCAAAGGCAGTGGGAGGGCTGGTGGGGTGCTGGCTTACCGCCCCGGGTGAAAGCAGCACTCCTGCTCTCCAGAGTTTTCTGGGGAACTAGTGGGGGATTGCTTGGCCTCTCTCAGGCTGCAAGGTGACTCTTTAATGGCTGCATGAAATTAGTCACCCCAGGAGGAGTAATTCTTAAGTTTCTGAAGCTAAAGGCACAAGTCTTTGCAAGAATTAAAAGGTTAAGCTGTGTCATTTGGGGTTGATACACTTTGCTATAAATCCTGTAAAGGGCAGAAACAATTAACATATGCTAACAGGTTATTACAAGAGCAAAACTACAAGCAATACCTGTGTGAATTTGCATATTAAGATATATAAAAATCAGCAGCTGAGGAGCTGTAGCAAGGAGACATGCTCTAACAGAGGAAGGGAGCTCGGGGAGGGACGGTGAACATAACGGTGAATGAAATTGGTGTGTATTGTCTGTCAAATACAGGCTCTGAAATGACAAGAAAAATGTTTCTCTCTACATAAAAAAGACATTACTTTAATGCTGCCCTGGCTACAGCTGCAAAGAAAGCTGTCTTTTTCGAAAAGAAGTTGCTTTTTCGGTTGTGTCAGGCTATTTTGCAATATGGCTGTTTTCCAGCAGCGAAATAGACTTTGATGCAAACATAGCAGTTTCTTGTGTAAAAAAGACTCTCCTGGCATCCATGGTATAGATCCAACCAAAAGTCAAATACCTTGCAGAGCAGCTTAGAGAAGAAAGAAATGTCAGAAATACTTAGCCAAATCTTTTAGAATAGCTTTGTCTGAAATTAAGGAATTGGGTGTGTACACTGACACAAATGCATGTAGTGATTTAATAAACAAAGGGAAATATGTAGGCCGGGATATACTAAATGCCATATGCATTTGTAAAGCCTATCTTAAAATAACTGGTGTTTTATAAATGAGCAAAGCTACAACAGTGTGGAATTAAATATGCATGCATAAGCAGTGTTATAAAACAATGACACTGTTGTATACAGGGGGTGTTATCTCCCTGTGTAAAGTTGTTTGGATTAGTTTTGAGTATGTTTGCTTTTAAAATATGCAGGGAATCCACAAGTTAGCTTTGCTTGCTGTTAGAGGTATGACTTTCAAAAGGCTCTAATATTCTGCCTCTGACCTTTTGCCTGCACAGATGTATGGCAAGAATAACCACTCTTTGCAGTCCTTGCAGGCATAAGATGTTCATTTTCAGGTATGAGATTTAAATGTTATAAAGAGCCTCTGCTATATTTTGTGTGCACAAAGGCTTTAGATTTAAAGGAAACGGGTACAATATCTGAGGCCATCTCTAAAAAAAAAAAAATCAATCCCTAAATCTCAGGGTAATGTTAAGTATGTCTTTGCCGCGGTTATCCATATGAGCAGCCCCCCCCCCCCCCCAGATACACCTGTATATACTCAGTATATCTGTCTGTCAATAGACAGAAATAGGTATGTATTTCTCTTTCACTTTCTGTGTGTGTATAAACCAATGCACAATAACAAGTCAATGATAGATCTCCTTTTGTACATAAAGATTCATGTTTTATCTTCTTCTTATTGTTCACACAACCAGTCTGGCACACATTAAAGGATAATACACAGCTATCAATGAGAAGTGTACACATTCATTTCCACAATATTTAAGCAGAAGAAATTTCATTTATAAGATCAGAGCTTTAGTCTGAAAAAAAAAGCTGCTTTAGTAAGATACTGAAGGAAAGAGATACCTGCATTTAATGGGGCTGCAGCAGGGGAATATCCCCCCTTAGGGAATACTGAGACAGCCCACCCTGCCGCTGTCAGACCCAGCAGAGAAGAGCTTGGGTGATTCTGGTTTGTGGAAGGGAATTGAGAAGGTGGCTGTGGTTCCCTTGGCTTCAGGGCTTATCCTGGGGGGTCAGTCTGGAAGCTGCGGACGTGACGAAGAACACAGACGGAGCAGCTGGTCTTGCGACTGTCCGTATGTGTTTGGTGGCTGTGGGAAAGATGTGAAGGGAGGGCTTCAGCAGCCTCTGGGTGGGGTTTCACATGGCAGCAGAAGACCTCGACAGCCTACATTAAATGCTAGTTTTAATACATGGTGACATTATGCACAAAGCAGCTTGATGACTTGACAAGTTCTGACGTAGTATATTCCCATTGTTGGTGACTTATCCCGATGGGAAGAAGGGGCTCACTTGCCTTTTGAAAAGCCTGAGGCCAAGCCAGCTCCAAGGAAACCAGGGAAAGATGCAATCACGAGGTTATTTGTGAGTGAACGAGAGACAAATCGCTGCCAGCAATATCCTTTATTAGCTTATGAGGTTATTAAGTAACAAGTTGAATAGCATATTGTTTAAAATAACATGTTGTAATAAGAACTGAAGAATATGATTCAAATTCTAGTTTTATTCAGAAAATCTCCCGAGTGTAACGCAGAAGCAAGAGGCTCAGCCCTGCTTCACCAGAGAAGTGAAACATGGGGCATTTGTGACGGCTGTGGCCTCTCAAACTCACCCAGCTTCCGACGGAGAATGCCACCACTTGCATTTTGTACTATGTTGTCTCCCTAAAAGTGGCATTTACCAGCTGGGAGCTGTTGTGCTGGCTGCTGTGCTGTGCATGCAATGTGCAGCAGAAGCAGGAATTACATTGTGCTTTTGAGTACTTTTGGTTCCACTCTGGCTATCCGGTTCTTTAAATGCTGTGCTTTGCCACGTGGGGAACCATAAAAGCGCCCAGACTACCTTATGACCAGATGAGGTAAGACAGGGAGAGCTTGTTCAAGGTGATCAGACAGTCGCCGAATTCAGGAAGGTGTGCAAGCAGCACTTCTCTTGCGTACAGGCGCTTCCCAAGAAAGCTTTTGGCCTCTTGGTGCCCCTCAGGGTACCTAGAGCTTCCTAGGAGAGTCTCAGACCACCTTAAACTACCGACTCATTTCACTGTACTATCTCCTGGATTACTTCACCACCTTTCATCCTTCTGGCTGGAACAACGGTGCATGTATACTGCCAAGAAACCTTCTCTAGTTGGAGGTGGGAGGATGTAAAGACCTCTGGGCAATGGGAAAGATAATAAATAGTGAATATGACTCTTCTACCCCTTACAGTAATTCTGGCTGACAGATGAGGTAGCAAATCCTGCACAACCCGTGTGCATCTGATGATTTTTTGCTGAAGATAAGGTATTTCCCCTGCCTTGCCTGTCCGCCTGGCTCTCTGCCACATAGACTCTCACAGGAACAAGGGCAGAACGTAATTGCTTAAAGAAACTAGAGAGCCCCTCCCAGAAGCAGATCAGGTCTTGATCCTCTGTAGGTGATACTACTCTGCTGTCCTAAGTCAGGCCTGTACAGATACATATAAAATCTTTAAGATGATGATAAAGAGCTTTTGTTCCCTACTATCACAGGAGCATTCTGATACCATCTCTTATGGGATGATCCTTGTCTCTAATTCGGCTGCCTTCTAATTGGCATGACTAGGATGTCTGGCGTCTCATCAGGGAGAGTTGTCTGAAGAGCAAAAGTGCTTGATGCCTTCATTAGAGTGTCTGCCTTATGAATAACACTGTTATAATAGCAGCCTCCAGACATACCGCTGTGGGACTGGGAACCCTGTTGTGCTGGGCGATGCAGATCGAAATAACAGAAAGATGAATCCTAAATCCGTGAGGATAACAGAGAAACAGGAGCACAGGTAGTAATAAGACCATTACATGTATCGCAGTAAATAGAGCCTGGGCATAGCAGTCATTTTATTGATATTGATTGTATGTTGGGAGCAGAGGTGGAACAATGTGCAGTTCGGTTGGTGTTTACAGAAAGTTCCTGTGGTGTGACAGGGAAAATGGGACAAAACACAAAGGGTGATTTTGAATCACAGACACTAAGTACATCACTAGCAGCATCAAGGCAGAAGCCAGGTTCCCAGTATCATGGCAAAGCTGGTAGGTGGATTGAAAAGGGCCTTCAGGGTAAAGACGTTGGTGTTTGTGAGCACCAAGATGTTACAGACAGTGAAGGAAGGTAAAAAGGTGGTGGAAACGGATGCGTGTGGTGGTGTGTCTGTAGCTGTACAGAGAAGCAGCCCAGTCTTCTCTGGGCTGAGAAGAGGCCTGTGCACAGGGGGAAAGGGTGTGTTTGATGGGATGGATTTACTGGATGAGTCCAGCAGGGCACAGGGAGGCTTTGGTGGGGAAACACCTTCGTAATATTGAGTGTAACTGTCGGATGGATATTCATTATAGGATGCTAGGAAAACGAGTCAACTAATTATTTGGATAGAAGGTAACTGAAGTGAAAAGCTACTTTTTGTACTGAGTGAGGGATCCTCACCTCTGAGGAACACTAGACATCACCATCACCTTCAGTAGTGGCAGTCAGTCTGCGTATCACAGTAGTGCTTTGAGAACTGATGAAGCGTGGCACCTGGTTTTACTGGGCAATGCACTAACAGGTCCTGCCCAAATTGCAGACGACCTAAAAAGGTGCAATTGGTGCAGATGGGTTCAAGGGCATGGCCTACAAGCAAAGGATGGAATGTGATGGCAGATGCATTAGCAGGCATCACATCAATTTGGCTTATGAAGCTCCTAATGGAAGTTTGTCCTAAGATATTCAGAGAATATGGGTTAGCAGTCCTTGAGCTGCTAGTGGTTATCTTGGCAAACTGCGGAAGATAAGAGAAGGCTCCAGAAGGTAGCACATCTTGAAAAGGGAGGTGAGATGAAGAAGAGAAGGAGAGAGAAAGGGTGTTACATACCACTTAACTTAATGTGAACTGCTGAAAGGAATAATTGAGCTATTTCTAAATGTCTACAAGATAACATAGATATAAGTTCCAACCAACATGACTTGGTCAAGAGCATTCAAATCAAATGATAACTGGTATCATAGGGCATTCCTATAAATATAATGACATTCCTATAAATACAGTCTTGGTGAAGCTACTCATTGGGTTGGTGCAAAGCTACTGAGTGTGCCAGCTAATGATTCACTGTCATATTAGATGGTGGCCATCTTAGGTCTGACACTATTCAATATATTTAAGGACATAGGTGACAGAACTAAATGTGTGATTATTATGTTTGCAAGTATTACCAAGCTGGAAAGCCTGTGGGCGCACTGGAGGACAAGAATAGAAATCAGGGTTACCTTGGGAAAGTACAAACATAGTTTGAAAAGAATATTTTCGTATACCAAGTAGAAAGTTCTGTTATATGTGCAAAAATAATTTGATGCACAGATACAAATGGGGAATGGAAGAGGGGAAGTAACACAATCTGGAGCTCACAAACTAAATACGAAACAGCAATAACATCATTGTGCAAGAAGCTCATCATACTGACTGATGTGTACAGGAGACCATCTCAGGTGAAGTGGAGTAGTCCTTCCACTTCACCTGATGCTAGCACCATTTCATCTCAAGTGCTATATGCCAGTTTTGAGCACTGTATTTTGAAGATGATTTGGACCAAATTAGGACAATTCCTACAAAAGCAAGAGTTATCTAGAGAATATGACCAATCAGAAAAGTTAAAATAGGGAAAATATGGTCTAAGTCTTCAAATGCATAAAAGGCTGCCACAAGGAGGCTATGAATAATCTGCTCATTTCCGTAGCATATAGGAAAAGAAGTTATGGATTCCAATTAGAGCAAGGAAGATTTAACTTACCCAATAGGGAAAAAATCGAGTAGAAAAAGAAAAGCCAAGCCATAGGATAGGTTGTTTAGGGAGAGTCTGAGATCTGTCCTGTCTTTGCAGGGTTTTAAGAACAGGTTGGATGATACATATTTGTCAGGAAACATGTGAAATTGATCTTGTAACTGATTCTTGCCTTGCAGCTGAAGGATAGACTAGATGACATTGTGAGATCGCTCCCAGCCTTATTCTCTATCATTCTGTAAAATTAGACAAAATTAAGTGAGGGCAGCCAGCAAAGAGAAGGGAAGAAGATTATGGGAGAAACAGCTGTTGGCATAGAAAGATGGGGTGTAGGTAGGATGCAGAGAATTGAAGTAGCTTGCTGTGCGGGAGGGAGGGAAGCTCGTTCAGCATCTAAGGGCTCTGCTTTATCTGTGCTGCATTTGCACAGCTGGACTTTCTGGCTTGTTTCTTTCAGAGGTTTCCCTGCAAGATCACATGAGGTGAATGTGAAGGGAAATGCAGGCATCAGCTGGCAAAACATCTTGCTTTGGCCTTAAAGCAAAACTTGTGCTTTCTCTTTTTGTGGTTTTTAGCTGACATAGGTTTTACAATATTTTCTTGCTCAAGTAACTAGTCCGTCTCTGATGAGGTACAATAGTGACTTGAGAAAATCCCCAAGCAAAGAAAGTTTGTGGGCTTTCATAATGTGCCTGAGTTTGCAGACTCCAGCTCTTGGGAGAGCATCATCCCTTTCATCTCCTATGCCTTTATGAGGCATCTCAAATGTGCCTTCAGAGACATTTGCCTGCTTTCCTGAGCGGGGCCACGTTCCCCTACATTAGACTGTAGCCCTCCAGAAATGCGTCTGAGAGGTCCATGCGGTCCTGTGCTGGGTGGCCCAGCTCTACTCCAGAACAGCAGCTGAGCCCCGAGGGACTTTGGGGCAGTAATGCTTCCTGGCTGGGTCTGCCTCCTCCTGGGTCCCTGAACAGGATGCTGACTAGGTAACAAACTTTTCCTAGGGGCAGGATAATGTGTGATTTGAGGATGAGAAGCTTAGCTTCTGCTCTGAAATAGCCTTCCATAAATTTGGGTACATTAGTGGCTAGAAACGGCTGGGAAAAGTTAAATCGTCTTTCCTTATGGCTCTAACATGGCTCTAAGGGTGTTAGTACTGTTCTTGTTCCTTTTTCAAACCATTTTTTTAGTTGAAAAACTGAATTTTGGGTGCAGCAGCCAATGAAGAAGTGGAGAACCTGGGGGCTGCAGCCAACAGAGGAGCTGAGGCTCTTCTCTTGATCCAGTTCTGCTCAGTGTATAGACAGGATTTCCCTTCACAGAATATTTGAATAGGGGGTATTTCACTTCCCCATACCTCTGGATACTGCTCATCCCTGGGTAGCAGTTGTGAGGACAGCAGGGTAGGACTTTTGACCCTTTACTCTAGGAAGTGCTTTTATTTTCTTGTCTCACTGAAATCTCAGTTCTGGTAGAGCATGATGAATGTGACTGGCCCCAGTGGAGAACACGGCCAGCATCAGCAGGGATAACTCAAAGTAAACCTTACGTAAAAAGACCGTAAATTAACCTTGTGGTTTTAGCACTATTTCTGTGTGATCAGACGCCACAGACTGTTGTGCTCAGTCACCCACAGCACCTGTGGGCACCAAGGGGCTGCGTGACAGAGGCTGCTCCTAAAGGGGTGGAAGGAAGGCAGGAACCAGAGTAAGGCATCAGCTGCTGCTGCATGGGCCTGGGAAGAGCGGGAGCCGAGGGCAGCCACAGCGGGGAGGGGGTTGCCTTTGCCACACCATGGTCCAGCTGTGTCCAGCTTTGAATCGGCTGCTGCTTGTCTCTAAGAGGCCACGAAGCAGATGGGAGGAGGGGGCAGAGGGCGAGACCTTGGAAAATAGGTGGATTAATGAAGCTTGATTCGTGTTTCTGCATCTCCCTCACGTGAGGGCAATGACACTGCGACTCTAGCCGAACAAAGATGCAAAGCATTTTTCACCAGTAGAATGGTAACTTAAAACAGGGAGCACAGGAAGATTGCTCTCTGGAGACCAAACTAAACAGAATTCCTATTTACCCAGGCTGATCACACATCCTGGGACCAATCAGTGTATCGAGCAAGTGCAAGCTGAAGCTAATTACAATTCTCTTTCATATAACCATGTACATAAATAATCTGTCAACAGAAAGAAGCGTGCCTTCCCCCGTGGCTGCTGGAGACTCCGGAAGAGATCCTGACACTCCTGCAGAACCAGCCTGGATTTCCATAGCAAGGCAAAAGCAGAGGGGCATGCAGCAGGAACAAGAACTCAACAGAGAAAAACTTGCGGCTCTGGATGTTAAGTCAGATACAGAGAAACAAAATAAAGAGAAAGAACGAACAGAGGTACTTAGGGTACAAATTTGTGATGCTTTCATATCATCTTCCTGTAGTATTCTTTGGATCTACTGCTCTATTACCAGTCATGCCGTAATGATTACAGATGCTTAATGAGTATACTCGTAAGTAAGAAAGACACTGCTCTCGGAAATGTGTTACAGATTCAGAGTTCTCTGATTGTTCAGATACGTGATTTTATATCTCCAAGAAATCCTGGAACTATGTGAGATGTGTAAAATTTTGTGGGTGCCCAATACTTACTTACCAGATCTAATGTGTGTATTGCATGCTAAAATACCCAGGATGAAGTGCTAAATTGTACAGTCTCAGATCTCTCTCAATACAGAGGGAATACATTCTTGTTAACTATCCTTCTAAGCACAGCATTTCATTGAACCTCTTATACCGCCTGACTGATTTAACACTGAATGAACAGCTCGGTCCCAGAAGCTCCTAGGTAACAATTTTTAGAGCCTTGAGAAGTGAAATAGGATAAAAATAACTTTTGCACTTGCAGACAGTGCCAAGATAAAAATTCTGGTTCTGTGTATATGGATAACTCAGACGGCCATGTGGTGCCATGGAATATGGGCTGACTCTGCCTCTTCAAAGATCCCATGCAAAAGAGGGTGATGCCTGTAGGAAGTAATCTTCCCAGATGACAAAGGTGTGCCAGCAGAAGCGCTTGGCATTAATCCAGAATACTAACAAGGCTTCCCTGGTACTGGGCTAGCTCATGGAGACAGCAGCGTGCAAGTGCTGCCTGTATCACCTCTGGCACAGTAAGAACCCTGCACTGATGCAGGAGCATGTTTGTCCTATACCAGTATAGCATTCCCAGTGCAAATGGCCTACTTTCTTGCTTCAGGTGGTACTGTTAGAAACCCAGATAGCTGTATTATATCCTGGAATAACAGAAGATCTCTAGATGATGAAAAATAGCAGTGGTTAGATTAACAAGAAATAATACCTAATAAAATGTCTAGGGAAGATTATGAACTGCAATAATGTTCAACATTGTCATAGCACTTAAAACACCAAGGGTTTAAATGATCCCAAAATACAGTTTCTGTGTCAGAATAGGAAACTAGAGATTTTAGCTGGCAATGTTCCCTAAAATTCATGGCATGCATTTTATTTCCCTGTATCAGCTAACAGAGAAACATGCCAAGATGCTCCTGACTGCAGCATGTGAGGCTGGGTGCCACTGTACTACTCCCACTTTCTCCTTCTCCCACATGGCACCAGGCAGTATCGCTTCAGGGTAGTTTTTGATACTGGCAAGAAAATCCATGGGAGGTTGTGTTCAATTTCTTTTTTATGGAAAATCCATTTACCATCAACTGTCCAAAAATACAGTGCCCTAACCCACAAAATTTGGGAGGTAGAAGGGAAACATGAGAGAACAAGGCTGTTTCCAAATCCTATATATGTTAGTAGAGGTATGCAAAGGGCTTGAAATACATTTTGCATTGAAGACTATAATAACCTACTCATAGATACCATTTTGAATAAGAGATACAGAGGCATAGTTTTAATTTGTAGAGTATCACGGATGCTAGCGTGAAACCACTGGAGCTTTCTGAACAGGTATCAGCTCAAGTGAGAGGACTGGGACCAGTCTATGATGAGCACATGTGGTCTTTGGACCATGACAGGCACTGCATCCACTCCCTTTGCTCTTCCAAACTGGTCTCATTCTCTCTGCATTACCTGGATTTTATCCCTCTCTGTGCCTAGGGGTCAGTGAAGCAGCAATGGAGCAAACCTTCACACTTGGCACCTAAAACCACTTCTGAAGAACAGAGGAAAGAGACAAAGTCTGAAATGAAGGAGCTGCTGCTGAGAACCAATTCACTGTCACATTGTGTCCCCGGTAGGAAATAAAATGCTTAAAATGTAGGCTGCTATCTCACAACCTTGTCAGAAGAAATCCTGCTTGAGTGTGCTGGAAAACAAGTAGGCGCTAGGTTGTAATTTCTTCCCCAGCCCCACATCAGTAAGGGCAAACTGTTTTCTCAGTGCTCATATCTGGCGTTTTATTTGGTGGCATATTCTTTTGACCACTTCAATTACAGAGTAGTCAAAACTTGTGTTGAAAGAAATGCAAATCAAGAGTGCTAGGCCATTTCACAGGACTGGGTCCCAAATGCACTATCCCAGTGTAAAGTGTAAAATGTATGCAAAATTCTTTTCAGTCACATTCAGTTTTAATGTGGTTTCCTCAGCAAGCTGGAATGATTTCATCACAAACTGTCTGCCCATCAGTCCTCCCACAATAACTTTGAATCTTTTTAGTAAATTCAAATTTGAAAGAAGGGCAGCAGTTTTGAAGATAATAAAATTCCTGTGACTTGGGGGCTAGGTAAAGGAGGAATTCGCAAATGAATGCTCTTGCTAATGAAAAGACTCTTTCTTCTTTGGCCTGGGTGTTAACATAAGGCACAGCAAGGAATCCAGGTCATCATGTTGGTTTTGGTAAATTTAGGGACTAAAGAGATCAGTGTTGAGAAAAACATTGCATTCTTTTGAGCACAGAATGGTTATTTCCTCAATAACGTATTGCAGAAGAAGCTTCCATGTGAAATGTAAAGATTTTCTACCTTAGAGCAGGGCACAAGAAGTTTTTAACGAAAGAGCTAGCGTGTATAGCTGTACAGCAAGCGAACATAACATGTCCATGTGTTTTATTCACAGTAGCTCCATCACCACCACTGGAGGATAAAGAGGAAATAAGCCACTTGAAGAAAGCCAGTAATGCTGCTCCAGATCAGCCATCGTGGATGGAACTGGCCAAAAAGAAATCACAAGCTTGGAGTGATATGCCACAGATTATAAAATAGAACGATGCGAGCAAATGGCATCTTTCATAATTAAGTCAACTACTTAACTGAACTTCTACAGATCAGCTAATCACAGTGAAGAATCTCTTGATACTGGAGAAGGGTTTTATTATACAGCTGTGGAGAAAGTGTGCAACAGATGCAGTCAAAACGTTTACCTTCAACTTTGTAGCAATCAGGATCGCAATGGCAATGGATTACTTACATAACGCTAAGGACATACTTGCACTTTGGAAAATAAAACTATTGCTGTATGTATTTCCTGCGTTTTCTGCTTCTAATGACATTTGCATCAAAACAGGATCTTTGCTAAACTTTGCTGAACTTCTGTTGTTGCTAGAAACTTCTATTTGTCATGGTTTTCTCTGTTTACATTTATAAATTGTGCACTAACATCCTGATTCTGTTGATGCGTTTCACTGCAATCGCCTGACACTCTTTCTGTCAAAGCTGTTTGGCCCATGGAGGTTTTCATGAATAGCTGCTAGTGAGTACTCCATTAAAATGTGTTGCTTGAGCTGCATGTTTGCCTAGCTGAGCCAAGTGGTCCAGTTTCTGGGCTTAGGTGACATTTCATGAGGCACAAAGACACACATTTATGCGTGACCACGAATAAAAATTCCTCAGCTCCTTCTGTGAGCAACCTTGGTTGCACAGTGTTTGCAAGCAGGCGAGCAGTAAGGAAACTGAACTGCAGCGGGAAGCTCATCAATGCATTCACAGTTGCTTTTCTACCTGAATTTATCTGGTTGCAGCTGTCTTTCCTTTATGTGAAATCATCATTCTCAATTAGGAGGCTAGGATTAGTAGCAACAGACAATATGAATTTAGTTAAAAAATAAGAACTGAAAAGCCTTGAGCTAGAGTCCAAACTGAAATGCTGGGAAAGACTGTGAACTTCATTGCGGCGTCAGCTTCACGTATCGTCCCCTACATAATCTTAATTATTCTCATTAAAACCAGTAATGTATAGCATCTCTGTACTTTACTAACTTTATATAAAATTCTCAGGCTCATCAGCCTGAGTCTCCCCCACCAGTTTGGGACTCCTGCTTATGAAGGCTCTTCACCTTCACCTGTTTAACAAGATTGACAAGAGAAATCATTGCTGCTGATTGACCAAAATCACTCTGAATATATTTTAAGACCTCCCTCTGAGCTGAAGAAGCAAACGACAAACCCCGTTAGGGAATTTCTTTGAAACTAAATGCCCTACTGCTAAGGCAAGCATTTCACTTTGTGTATGTGTGAAGTACTACCTTAGCACTGCGCTCCCTAGGTTTATTTATGTTTATATTTGTGATTCTGTTTTTCTTGTGGCATTAACATTCTTTTTGGAAAAATGTAGGGAGACTTTAGGAAACCTAGGATTTCCTAACACCTGCATTTGCAGTTTCAAAATCTTGCCTTCTCTAAGGAGGTGGGGAGGAAAACCTGAGCTCCCTCAGTAATGACAACTGCATTTTGTAATGAATAAAGAAACAGGGCATTGGAACATGTGAATATCCAAGACACTGATAACTGTTTTCGGACAGGTTGTCTTTCATCGTCAAAAACAGGAGGAAGAAAACCAAGTTTTATATTTGTCAAAGCCTTTGGATAAAGCCAGTCAGCCTACATCGCTGCTGAAATCAGCCTGCATGGCTGCTGAAGGCTTGACGCAGCCGCTGCATGGACCTGCTCCAGCCCATCACAGCAGCTGTCAGTGGTCCCAACACAAACGGGTTTCTGCCAGCTGTCCCAGGGTTTTCTCCTTTATGCAGATCACAAAAGGCAGTGTGGGCATTCCTGCTGAAATCAGAAGTGGCAAGATCTGTTAAACAGATCCACAAAAGAAATAGTAACTTAATTACAGGACATGCAACCTTGGGCTCAATTGCCCGAAGGTTGGTTGTGCAAACAACATTCACCTTGCTTCCCCATGAGCAAGCATGCACAGTCCTTAATCTCAAGTGATATTTTTTTTCTATTCAAATTATACTCTAGGACCTACAATAGAAATAGATACATTTTTCAGATACAATAAAACCCATCTTAACTCCCTCTCTCCAAAACACCCTTTCTGTAATAAATAACTAATTAGCATAAAGTGTAATTTTAAGATATGCTGTTACTTTTTGTAGCAATCTTGAAAAAAAAACCAGCTTCTGTATTAAAGGAATATAATATATAAAAAAGGACCAAATTTGTATTCTCTAATTATTGCCACACCATGCAAAGAGCAGAGTGTTTTCAGGAAATGTAGTTACGGGTACGGTCTGTCTCCTTACAATTCTCTCCCTCTTTAAAATGATTAAAACAGTGTTGAATTGTGACTGAATTCCGGGAGCATGACCTGTGCAGCTGTGTGGGGAAGAGTACAAACCTCTTGGACTATCTCCTGTTTTCATAGATGGATGCTCAGGAATAACAGTGACGAAAGGCAGAGGTATCATGGCAAAACCTTCACAATCTCAAGACCAAGCCCCGTCATTTTGCAGACATGTCAAGGAGAGGAAGTGAGGGGGCGGCCAGCTCTTAACAGAATGCAGCCCTACTCCTCGTGCGGCATGCGGGATCTGAATTTGGGAGCATGCTGAGGCAGGAAGCGTGGGGTGGACATCAGCCTGCATTCTGCCATTGACTACGATGTTGTCCAGGTATTGCTGCCTTAGGGCTTTTGCTGTCTCAACTCACTTTTGGTTTTTAGCACTGAGTGGGTGCAAATGACTGCCATGAGTGGCGACAACCAGCTTTGTGGATCCCTATGAGCCCATGAGCAACCTTCACCTGACCTCCAAGGGAATGGGTCTGCAGCCCCACAGGCTGCTCAGGCCTACATGAAACAAACTCAGGATCTTGACCAATTCTGCCGTAATTATGGAGGAATTTAAGTATCTCAAAATATGCTTTGGAGAAGCAGTAACATGATGTGCTTCTTTTCATGCAATGCATAATTACACTGGAACTGATTGCCATAGGAAGTTGTAGACACCAAAGGTTTAGTTGACTTCAAAAAGCAGCTAGACGAATCAGTGGAAGACAAAATCCATCAAGTGCTGCTCAACATGAAAGCCGGGGCCTTGGCTTGGGAAAGGCTTTGGGAGCTGGAGCGGCTGGTGGACTTGTCTTCTTCATATTCTCCCACCACTGCCAATGGCTCTTTGTGCAAGAGAAGACAATTGGCTACCTGGACCTCTGATCTGACGGCTAGGGGAATTTTTATTTTCTCAGGGCGTTGGTCTGTACCCAGATTTCTTCATTCTAAGTTGAAGGGTCATGTAAGTAGGTCTTGCTCCAGCTATCTTGTCAATAGGTAGGCAGAAAATAGTTTTAGAGCCTGTGTATTCTTTGGTCAAATGGCTCGTTTGTGGCAATGGAAAGATACAAATACAAATATATTTTTCTTCTCTGTATGAACAGTGATTTATGTTTCACACTCGATACCACCAGAAGAGCCTTTCAGATCTGATCAGCTTTCCTAAGGACGTCATTGTACTTTTCCAGCTGAGAAGTAATATGACTGACCCAGGCTGATCCATTTTGCTCAGGCAGCTGCAATATATATTGTTGGTGTATAACATCTACCAGGGACATAAAATGTAAAAATTCACCCTTTGTTCATGACTCATGCACATAAACTAACATAGTTTGAATTACAGTCAAACAACAACAACAAAATGGATTTGAAAAATGGAAGAGTTTCCTCTCCCAGAAGTGCTTCATGAGATATCTTTGGCTTTCCGTTTAACAAGGAAGGTGACAGTCTGCAAGCAGTTGTCCTTCCCAGCAGTGAAGGACCATGTACAATGCAAATGAAATCACATATCAGGTGTCTTTCAGCACAAAAATTCTAGATTTGGTGACTTATGCAATTTACTAGTTGGATTATCCTAATTAGCTACCTCCTAATGTTTAGTAATTTTAAGTAAAAAATTACAACTAAATTATTTTAATATACAGCAAAGTGTAATAAATTTTTAAGGCCAAAATACCCCTCTGGCCTTTTACTTTGATATGGTGTTTTGCACTGTGTTACCTTTGACAGTAAAAATGTTTACTAAATCTGTTACTTTTTTTTCAAGGTGAAGAGGAATATAAAATCTTGTTGCTAGTGAAAATATCCAGCAGCAGCCTAGCAAGCAGCTTGCTGTAATTTTGCAATGCCATTAATTCCCTCTTAGTCTCAAGGAGCATAATAAACTTGCCAAAATGTTTGCTTTGTATACTTGATGAACACTCTGCTGTGGGTAACAAAGGTTTAATTACAGGATTTTTTGTTTGTGGTTAGAAGATAACTTTTGTACTGTTACAGAGTCCAAAAAAAAAAAAAGCCATTTGTGAACACTGGGCAGTGCCGCGTGTCTCATAACACCCCAGGGGGGGGAACATAACCTTGTGTGATCCAGCACAGAGTGACTGAACGGGATTAGCTCTTGTAGGAGATGGCATTTCAGTTCCAAGTGGGCACAGGTCTCAAGCTCACATACTCCCAATGTTCGCCAAGACGGTAAAGAAGCAACAGGAACCGCTGAGTTTTATAGCGTGGGATCTTTTATTGTCTGACTTCACAAAATAAATACCATGTGAAGATTTTTACAATTATTGCTCCCAGATAGTTCTCTGCATCATGTTATACTTTGAAGCTGGAGACTGATGGAACATGTATTCATAGCCCATTCAGATCTTCTTCCTTTCCAGTGTCTTGCAGCACCTTTGCTGCAGATTCTAATTCTCTATGTACACTGGCTGCATTCCCAGAAGAAAACCTCTCTAGCTCACCTAAGGCAGCTTAAATGGAAGTCATTCAGGAAAACGTTGAACTATATCTCCCTCACTGGGATGTCAAATCGCTCTCTTAAGAACTTAGGAATGCAGCTAAGAGTGTATAAGGTTTTACTGAAGCAAAGCAATAGAGGACAATTTTCCTTCCTTCCATCTCACACACTTTCACATTGAGTACTTTCATTGTGGATTTCTTTTTGCTTTGTTTATTTACTTATTTGCATATGAAATGGTATATGTTGCAGGTTCATAACTCCACGGAAGCCTATTCAAGGACACTGAGCCAGGTACCGTGGTATCTTAACTCACTGTCATTTTTTCCCAAATATGGTTTGATCTCTAAAGTTTAGAACTGACATGTAATTTATTACACTGCCTTTGAAAGTCAACTCTGCCTGAGAAACATTTTAATAAAAAAAAGGAAAAAGAAAGACATCTCTGTTCACTGTCTACTGGAAAATGGCACTTTGCACCAGTGGGTCCTGTGATGATTACCGGTGCATGGCTTCCACACTGTCACTCATCACCCATCCCAGCAGCTCCAAGAGGACAAGATAACCAGGCTGCCTGAGCTGCTCTTGGGCCAGACTGTGGAAGAGCATGGCCCCATCAGAGATAGCGAAGAGGCAGAGGAATCCGGCAAGACCCTCCTATTGCCAACCACCACCCATGCTTCCTGCCCCAACCAGCAGTTAGTATCAGACTGTGTTGAGGTGAAGCAGCAGTATTTCCTTGTCTCTGGGGTCTAACTCCAGTCATGGGACTATCTGTGCGAGGGACAGCCCAAGGTGCTGTAAAGATTTCAACACCGTGTCAGGAGGCCGCTGAACTGCAGAGTCAAGTTTGTACCAAAGTCATGCTCTGATGATCGTGTCTCCCAAAGAAATCCTATTCCCACATTATTTTTATTCCTCCTGCACCAAATTTAACAAGACTATCAGTAAACCCTTCAAACCATTGCCTACATCAAAGAACCAAGGAGAACTGTCTAGAAGGAGCAGAGGAAAACACCCAGAGTTATGACAAGAGGAGGATTCAGTTAATAACCCTTCAGGAAAATAAAAGCCACCTTTCTCAGCAGAAATAACAGACACTTGTAATAAGCTGTTGGCTCATCCTCTCTGCACTCAGCACCAGAGATAATTTTGATGGGCAGGCTGCCTGCAGACAAGGTAGAAGAATAAGGCCCTGAGCCTGTCCAGGCAAAACAGACATCATCTTCCCCATCTGGCCACTCCTTTAACCAAGGGTTGACTTCTTTTAACTCCTTTGCCTCTTCCTGCAGCACTCATCTCCAGTATGCAAAAGGGATTCCTTTTTGTTTAATGAAGCCTTTTGTTTGGTTCATGCCTTTACTTTGAACCACAAAAAAAAAAAAAGACTCCTAAGTAAGAGGAGCTGTGGCACATGTCACTCCCCGCACTCCAGCTTTGTGGCATTGCAAAGCTCGCCCATACGCTCTTTCAAACCCCGGGGCTATGGGGTGGTTCAATGACGCAGTAAATCCAGCTCCACAGGACCCGCTGGGAAACACAAGGGCCAAGGAAGGCAAGGCCCTGCCGGCACACTGCAAACCGTACACCACACGATGCCACATGAACCCCGGCTGGCAGGTGTCACGCTGGACCACGTGTTATCAGGCCTCTGCATAAAGGTGGCATAGAAGGACAAGGGGACCATAAATTCATGTTTACTAACGGGTGTGCAACATGCACATGAGTGTGCGTTCACCGTGGATTCGATGAGCTGCACGTGCTTTCGTGCGGCACGGTAATTTGGTGGGCACAGTCTGCGTACCGCGGTGTTACAGTCTCGGAAGGAAGAAAAGCAAAGCAAAGCAAAGAAGTTGGAGCTAGAGATAACAGAGGCAACCTTTCCTGCTCAGCAGGGAATTCCTACTGCCCGGTTTCTTTGCTGCTTCCTCCTCCTCCTCTGTGATTTTCAGTTTGTTTTCCTGGTGCGCTGAAGCAGCCCGCAGTGGCTGCGTTTCTTCATCACCAGATCCAGCTACAGAGCTCGGTCCGTCAGCGGAGAGCAGGGCACAAGCAGCCTGGGGCAGTGGGTTGCAAGGCACTTTTGATGGTGGATCACACTGTCAGCTGCTCTCCAGAGAGACACTGAGCTTTTGAATTGCCTTTTCACACCACAATTTCCCCAATTAATGTGAGGATATAATTTATCTTACCTTGTGATCGTGGACAGGAGATGGGGGATGCAGATTTTATGGTGACCTACTTCCCTAAAGCAGGATGGGGAAGGGGGTTTTGCTTTGGCTTAGGAAAAAGGCAGCATTCGTTGTCAGAGCCTGTTTATGCGGGCTTACATTTTCATGTGGGGAAAGTGGAGGGTGGTTATTCAAACAGGTACATTTGTGCTGGTTTCGCCATTTGCTTTACACCATTGCACAAACAGCTCCTCAAATCTACCTACCAAAGTAAGCCGTACCCTCACCAGCTCCTGTCTGACATGATCCCCCGGCACAGTGCTGCAAAACACTAACGCTCAGGCTGCATCTTAGAAGTTATGCCAAGGATATGGGAGGAGAAGAGGTAGTTTCCTTGGCTGCTTTTATGTAACTGATGGACAAAAAGGGAGCCTTTTAACTATATGCATGTGTCAGAAACTGGCTTGAGTAATTTGGAATCATTGTTAGCAAGTAACAGATGAGTTTTGGAGAGGGCAGAAGGACACAAGCTTAATTTCTTGCATAACGTTATTGAAATACAACTGAAGTACAAAGCTGAATTTAAAAGAGACAATAAAAATCTCCATCTTGCCTAAATAAAATAACCTTTTAATTCTATGCTTCTCTTATATCTAAGTTAATAAGTTCAAATTATTAAAATACTGGATTTTAGAGGTGAATGCTTATTCCCAGGACATAAGGCATTTTTCCTCCTAATTTAGTGGGTGATTACTCCTTCAACAAGAAACAATTTCTGGTCCTGAATTCTGCCTTCCTTTCAAACAACTTAGTACAATTTGGAGCTTTTAGACTTGCGCACAGAAGCTATTTTGAGCAAACTGGAGTCCACTGTGTCACAGCCAGTGTCCGTCTCTTCCTCAGCAGCCTGTGAGTTTTACTTGCTTAAAAGAACCTCTGGGTCTTGCCTGGTGCTGGGACATCCCCAACACATTCAGCAACTTCAGCCCAGTCTCTGACCATTCATTTCAGGGGATTTTTTTCTATTTACACACCAAAATAACTGAGGTTGGAGCTGACCCCTCTTCTCTATCAGCAAGCAATGGTGCAGAAACGCTGCAAAAGGAACTCCTTTCCTATGCCATCAAGGCAGATGTTTTTATTAGGTGCCTCTGGCTACTTCCCTAGACCCTGTTTTACTTTTTTTCAGCCTGTTAAGCAATTGCCTAGAGGAACCCCATGAAGAACCCACCTGCTCCCAGGTCACACACAAAGGGTGCAAACATGGGCCCATCACACAGTGCGCAGGTCCTGCCGCCTTCCAACAGGCAGCGTGCCGGAGCAGAAGCCTGCAGACGCCTTCCCCAGACTGGGACTACATGCAGGCCTCCAGCCGACCCCAAATTTTACCTTTCATAGACAATGGGCTCACTTCAGCTGACTCAATAGAATTGAAGCAGTCTTCTCAAAATGGTATATATACTGATTAATGAGTGAATTAAGCTATCGAATTCTGGCTCCCTGACCCCTCCAAGGTACAGCCACTGAACTGTTACACTTTTAATTGTATTCTGCTTGGTTGCACGTAGGAGTTCACACTGGTGTTTGCTATGCTTGGGGACTTACTTCGGACCAGCGTATTTTGATTACTGTAGTGAGATGTAGTTACTTGCTTGTTTCTGAGTAATGCATTTTATGAATCTTCCCTGCTGTTAATAAACATAGTGGTGTTTAATTATTGAGACATTTCATAAAAATGTTTTTGAGAGGAAGACAAATTTTATGTTCTGACTAAATAATTAAACATTATGCAAATGTTCACAACCCTAGCATTCTGGTTATGCAAAACAATACTTGGATGATGGCCTTGTTTGCACACTGAGTTAGTATTGTTGGGCTGTAATTAGCAGCAGATATGGTATTACTATGATTTAAAAATATAAACAGGTTCTGATGAAACAGGATGAGTACAAGGGTAAGGCTGAGGGGACAGGCTGCAGCCACGTTCTGTGAGATGTTTTCCTCCAAGAACCACCCACCATCCCAGTTGTGCTCCCTGGGGAGCAAGGCCAGCAAGGTTCACTCTCTGGCAGCTGGCAACCTCACCTAAATGCAGAGGGAAGAGGTAGGGCTGTGGGCTGCAAGACAGCCTGCGCCATGGGAGAGATGGGGAGGAAAGACATTGCTTTCCACACAAGACCACTTCACCTGTGCCCAACGTGATGCTCTCCACCTTCTTGTTGCGTTTTTCCCCCTTCAGCTCTGGCGGCCAGGGACAAAACCCAGCCCTTGATGGTTTTAGGGTTTAATTATCCATAAATAGGAGTCATCCTGAGGCCTGACTTTGAACACGTCAGTACACATGTGCCATAACTCTGTAACCTAGGGTTAAGGTGTAATGATCTTAAAAACCAAAGGACTCTGCATGTGTCAGCCTTGTAATTTGTTACAGCTCTGTTTCTCTCGGGATAGGAATAACAGTAATAGTATGTATGACATGCACTATGCTAGTGATACAGCCATTGCAGTTATCAAACTCATCATCACTGACATGTTACAAACTTCAGAAAGAGTTTGTTAATTGCTTGGTGTGCTCCGGCTGCCAGCAGTACTTAATGGCTTTGATTGATTGGTGTCTGCTCCCGACCCCTGTCCCATTCACTCTCATTACCTGCGCGTTTGGTGGGTGGAATTAGCATTTGCCCACGTGGTTGCACAGCATGTGGGATCACGCTAGGAGCTGTCATTCTGAAAAGTACTTTTTGGGAATAAAATACAATATCAACATATTGCTCTTAAACTGCTGGTTTCCTTTTGTGTGCCAGGAGAGTAATCTGCATGCAATTGAGAGGGGGCTGAACACCCAGTTTGCACGTGGAGATGGGAATCTAAAGCTTTTTTTGAATCTGTGAAGAAAGGAATACACTGCTTCATTTAAAAACATATGTTGTCAGTGTCCTTCCTGGGGGATGGAGCTGTCTGATAGTCCCAGAGCTCTTCTTATGTTATTACTGACATTTTTGTTGCCTGTTGGAGCTTGCTGCTATTTACACGCTATTCCAGGTACACGGGTAGGGTTCCTGGCTGACTGAGGTTAATTTCTCTTCTTCCTAACACCTTGGTCTAAAAAGTCCTAAGATGTGGGAAATTGCATTCATTATTTCTAAAGGCCATGAAGAATGCTCCTGTCCTATCTATGTTTTCCTTGCCATCCACCATCCTCCCACTGCTGCTTGGATAACTATAGGTTTGCTTTGTGGGGAGGAGATGGGATTCTAAATTGGCAGAAAGATAATGCTCCAATGAAAGAAACATCACTAAAGCCTTTAAGGCCGGTCAGAATGACTTAATACAGCCTGGATCCCTGCTGCCATAGGGCAAAGCATGAGATCTTTTCATTACAGCAGAGCAACAGCTCTGCTAGTTTAAATGGAGAGTGGCTTTGATAATTATTTTCAGTGCTGCAGAGTTCACAGGGATTGTCTTGACACTTGTGTCTTGCAGTGATACAGGTTAAGGTTAATGATATGTACTACAGGTAAGTTGAGCAAGGGGATGTAAAGATATCATTCTCTTATTCCTCCTCTCCCATCCCTGCCCCAAATCAGTGGCTGACAGAATCACTTTGGCACATACCTTGGGTTCAAACGACAGCTCTCATCCTCCACAGAGTGGACTTGTGTCCGCTTGTCCATGGCCTTGCTGCAGTGTGGAATGACATGCACAGTGAATGTAAAGGTAAAGGTTAGAAAGGGCAGGCTGACGGGAAGACCAAAACCCCCTTACCATGATTAGGGATGCACCTAGGATTTGAACTTTTTATCTGTATCTGACATGATGGGGCTGGACATGATTAGAAGGACACAAGTTGCAAGGTCATGCTTTGTCAAGTCACTCATGAATCTGTTTCTTCCTCCCTTCATCCCAGTGTGAGCTGGTTTAACAATTCCTGGTTGTTCTTCACAATTTTAGTACAGGATTGTGAAGGCAAAGCTGTTGGGGAAGACAGTAGAGTGGCACAGGATCAGAGCAGGAGGTGCTGGGGCAAGGAAGGTACAAGAGCAAGGGCTATGCCTCTTTGTCTGTTGAGGCAATGCTGACTCGAGCCTTGGTAGGACACAGCCGATGACTGCAGTTAGTGCAAATGCTCACCCGACCATCGTCTCCAGCATCAGGATCAACATATAGTTTTGGCTGGGAATTAGTTTGCCAAGAATGCATGCAGAGGGTCATACAGCTACTGTTACTCATGGAGAGGCAGCCTGCCCCATCCTTGTAAACAGGCCCATCTATTAACTTGTAGCCACCAACCCCATGGTTCATCTTTTGACGGGTGAGGGAATTTTCATCCCCTGCCCCGTGCTGTCTCTAGCAGCAGAAAATGTGCACCAAGTTCATCCTTTACCTAGTGCTCCCCCTTCTACAAAGATGTCAGGCTGGTGCAAGAAAGCATGGGAAGCTTTTCCCCTGCTTCTCCGTCTGCAGAGCCCTCACCATAGCATGGCTTTTTGCAGGTTGTTAACCCTCATCAGAAACAGAGCATAAAGTGAAGAGATGTGGCAGCAATTGCTTTATTCCAGTTTAGTCTTCACAGGATGTCCAGATCTGACCTTCAGTCAGCTGTGGAAGAAAGAGGAGGAGGAGATGCCCACTGACCAGACATCTCCTGGGTGACGGGGCAAGAGTAGGAGGGAGCTACTTGCCCCAGAGTTGGGTTTTAGCCAACAGTTTGGTGCTTGGTTTTGACTCTTAACATCTGGTCTTAATGAAGTGGATTGAACCATGTCCTGCACAACCTCACCTTCCTGTGGGAAGGAGGATTAAAGACAAAGAGCTGGGCTGGGCTAGACAAGAAGAGAGGTGAGACAAAGAAAATAACGCAAAGACTAACATCTGGCCAGCCCACTCTTTGTTGGTGGAACCTGTGCTGGAAGTCTGGAGTATAAAGTTTTAGTCTGTGTTTCTTGGCAGTCAGAAATTTAGATTTGCATTGTTTTTGCAGATTTTAGCTCAGGTTTTACAAATCTCCATGTCTTTGGAGAATATGCTATAGTCTTAACTGTGCATTACTCAAGTGGGTATTTGGGCATTTGTAGTGGGTGGAGCTAGAAAATCTTTATAGTTTGTAGCAATTCTGCACAAAATAAGAATTATACCGGAGTCACAGTCTCTCTCAAAGCTTCATCTACCAATGAGACAATGCACTGGATTTTGAGAGGCCCTTCCTTCTAAAACATCTTACTTTTTGCCTATGTAAGTTGACTTGGATTCTTTTCCCATGTTGTCTGAACCTGTACTTATTTTTGCTAGGAAAGGGTACTTTCAGAAGCCTATACTTGCTGAGGGCCTGATGCAGACTTCCCTCTCACTGCAGCTTCCCTGCTATCGGTGGATCAACCACCAAGTTACTCCAAGGTAAGTGAAAGGAGAGATCTTCTCCATCGTATTTTGCTTACGATGAAGATTTCCAATTCACAAAGTCTAGTTCTCAAAATTTCCCTGAAAAATTTTCAATCTTTTAAAATTAGGAGAGAGAGTACCATGAAGCAGGCAAGTGGAAAATGAACTGGCAATCAAAATCCTTAATTCTTAACATGATTTCCTTTTGCTTGACTCTCTCTTCAGTAGTAAATGTATCTGGATGTTCTTTACCCAGGCATTGGACCTCAGCTACCATCAGCAACATTGGCACAATATGAACTTCACAGTTTCCAGATTTATGTTTATGTAACAGTAGGAATTTATTTAAAAGCCTCTGCCTTCAGAAGGAGATGAATAAATGTAAATGTTCATCACCTCTGAGCATATGGCAGAGGCATTTGCGGCTCAGACAGAACCTCCACAGTGAGTGAAAGCCCGACTCCTCAACACACTGGGTTTAAGAAGGTGGTTGAAGGGGAGTTTGCTTTTCCTTTCACCAGCCGTGTGCTGTGGGGATGGCATGTGATATTATGCAGCAGACAGCCTGGGGAACAGACCGACTGCAGGGGCAGCAGGCAACCGTATCCAATCCTTCCCTGATACACACTCTGTATATTTGTGCCCCTCTTTATTGTTGATATGGGAGTGTAGCAAAGGCCCAGCAGAAATACAGCTTCACTGAGCGAGGTGCTCAGATAGTATATAGCAAGAAGGAATTGGTCATGAAAGGCTTACAGTTGAAAAAGGCAAAACTGAGGGGAAATGGAGGCAGAAGCATAGAGAGTCCCAAGGTGTTTGCTCTGTTAAAAAACAAGGTTAATGGCAGGCTGGGAATAAATCCTGTTTCTGAGAGAGGACTCAATTTTCAGTCAGGAGACACAGACCATTTTCAGATGACCATTTTTCAGCTGAGCAACTGTTAAGACTTTTGCTGCCACTGCCAAGAGCCTCTACCTTTTTTGCATCTTTCCTAGTGCTTGGGAAAGCCAGAACATGAGCATGGTGAAACGCAAGGACAACAACGCTGTTGTGCTTCTGACTGAGTCAGGAAAAAGTGCATGGATAAAAAGAGCTCCAAATCTGGTGAATGACAACAACCACACAGCCCTATGGAAGCTGGCAGCTCAGGTGTGCCAGAAACAGTCACTATAGCATACGTGAAATCACAGCAGGGCTGGAGTGTCATTTGCTACTTCGTCTTTACTCTGACATTTAGGTAATACCTTAGCAAAAATTTCCCAGCAGGAAATATTCCCTCTGTTGAAATATGATTATGCATTTCTCTCTGATGTTTGTTTGTTGTTTTTTTTTTTCTTGCTAGTATTGCAAGCTCCTTGGGCTTTTTTTTAGCAACCAAACCTGGAACACTAAGTATTTAAATTTCCCATATTTTTTAAACAATTTCTCCCCCCAAGTCTCCCCTATTATGTTTGTTACAGCATTTGCACCTTAACATTTGCATTTAAATGCGAAGTGTTTGGAAGTGCTTAATCTTCTCCAATTTTGAGAATAACTCAGCAGGAAGAAAGAATTTGGAAATTTGCTGGGATTAAATATTGTTCAGGCCTAAAAGGGAGCTGCCACCCTCACCAGAAGTAAGTGACATTTTAGTGTGTCAGCCACACAGCTCCAACTCCTCTCCTCTGGCAGCTGCAGCATTTTCCTTCACTGTGCACTTTTTCCACGCATCAAGCAGCGGAATATGCCAAGAGGCATTTGATTATTGCTGTAGTAGGTCAGATGAGGGCAATGTTGAATTTTTTTTTTTTTGTCTTGAACTTTGCCTTCCTTCTCAGGAAACTAACTTCAGGGGAAAATGTCAGAGGAACTGAGAAACAACCACATTACACTTACTCTACTGTATGGGGAAGTTACTAGTTAATTGGACACTGCCAAGGTCCAGTCGGTAAACCTTCCTCATGCAAATGTTCAATCAGCGAAAGAACAAAAAACAGGAAGGCTCAGACAGTCCTTGTGAAATCACTGTCATTAAACTCATCTTGTAACAGAGTCTTTTCTTCAGCAGCCTAAGTAAGTTCTCCTGACAAAAGGACTTTTATGTGAAAATGTCTCAACCAGTTGTTTTTTTCCAGCACAGAAATGCAAAAATTCATATCCCTAAGCAAGACTTATCTATTAGAGGCAAACAATGGTGGCTCTAATGTTTTTAGCTTGTTGGGATCTCTACAGAAAAGTCTGCCATATATGTGTGTGTGCGTGCGCATGAGGATGTGCATGCACTAATTTTTGCTTGAAAGTTATTGTGCTGAATTTGTTTTTCAATAAAAAAATCCACTTCATTCCAATTCTTTATAAAAGTGAGGATTAAAGCACACATTTACATAATAAATTTTCACCACTCAATGAATAAAATCACAGAACAGCTGAGGTGTCAAGACCTTGCAAACTTCTCCTGAGCTGCTTTTTTATGCTCTGCCTGAGTTGGCACTGGCCCCTCTTTGCAAGCTTTGAGAAAGCCAGCTAAATCACTGAGGGCTACTGTGCAGGTACCCAAATGTGTAAAAGTACTCTAATGTGTTTAAGCAGTGGTTAAAAAAAAAAGATCTATGGAGACTTGTTAAATGTCACTCTTCAGACAGAGTAGCTAGTAAGATTTTTCCACAGTTTCTAAAATTCTAGTGGGGAACCATCCCACTACACCTAGCATAAGAGCCTTAACTGAGAGTAAAAATGTGTGCTACAGACTTTGGCTAAATTAGGTGGAAAACAAACAAACAAAAAAGTGGAAGCAATCGAGTCAATCAAAAGGATTGAACACTGCTAATCAGTCAGCATTACACGGTAAGAGCATGGCTCTTGTGACGTAGATAAGCTCCTACCCTAAGCTGAGGGTGCTATTTGATTTTAATGGGAGCTTTCAGACCCCCAAACATGCCCGAAATTCCTGGAACACATGAAATGAACCACTGAAGATAGGGGATTACTTACAGGACAGAAACATCACAACCCTAAATAACGAACCCATAGAGTAAAGCTGCCACTGACTTTCTTTCACTGGTTGCAGGACGCAGCAGTTAACGACCCTCCTGAGGGAAGCGAGTTCATTTTCACACCTCCAGAGCTGTACCTGTTTAACAGCCTCTTGGGCAGCACACGTGCCATTGCAACGTGAATGCCCTCCCCAGAGCCACGCTTGTGAATGATACAAAGGACAGAGGGTTCATTTAACTGGTGTGGAGCAACAAGCTGCTCTTTAATTCAAACAGTTCTTGATACAAGCTCTAGGAAATTATTAGCACAGTATGAGCTCAGTGTTAAAATTCATGACTGTGACTTCTTGTTGCTGGTGAACAAGTGCATCACACGGGCCACCAATACACGTGATTCGCTTGGCACAGACAGGCAGCTTGAGAAATCTTCTGCTCGGCTCAACTTCTCTTTCAGCAGTGCTGATGCACCCTTGCACAGCAGGCCTGGGGCTCGACCCTGAAGCGATTAGGGAGCCGATTTCAGGATGGATCTCCTGCAGCTGACCACAGGGCACAAGTAACCAAGCGCTGGGGCAGCTAAGCCTTTTTGGGGACTCTTTCAGAACAATAAACCCTAAATGCACGCCCTAAAAAGGGGACACGCTGAGGAACAAGGAGCACCAAGAGCACACTCCTACACCAGCTCCCACCACAGCTACTGAGGGAGGCTGTGAGACACTGGGGTATTTATAGCCGCGGCCGAAGAGAGCGACAGGCCTTCCAGCCAATGAGCAGCGCTATCCGGCTCGGCGCCCATTGGCTGCCGGCCGGGACGGCGCCCGGCCGGTGGGTGGGGTTTCCGTGCCGGTGGGCGGGGCGGAGCGCCGTGCGGTTGCATGGCGCTCGGGGCGGGGGGAGGTTGCGCGAGCCGGTTGCGTCGCTGACGAGGGAAGGGCGGGGGGGCGGGCGCAGGGGAGCGAGAGCCCCGGCGCGAGCCGACACAGTCGCTCGCCGCCGCGCCCGCCGCCCGCGGCTCCCCCTGCCGGACCGCAGCGCACAGGTGAGGATGGCAGCGGCGGTCAGCGGGTCCCGCTCCCCCCGCGCGCTCCGGGCCCCTGCTGCCGCCTTCGGACCCGGCTTGGAGCCGGCAGCCGGGGGGCGGCAGCTACAGCCGACTCGGCTTTTTGGGAGGCTAGGGCCGGACGTCTCCCCTCTCCGCACTCTTTGGAGTGGGTGGGCAGCGGAGGCGCTTCCCCTCCCAGGTCTACGGGTCTCTGCGGTGTCACCGTGAGGGAGGAGGGCAGGCGGGAGGCGGGGGGCCGTCCTGCTCCCCCATCCGCATGCATGCACCCTTCTGCGCTCACATGCACCTGCGTGGTGGGGGTGGTGTAGGGAGCGTTTGCGGCTCCTTCGCAGGACTTGCTGCCACCCCCTCCCTTCGCCCTGCGCTGGGGGTGCCCGTGGGGCGTGTGGAGGGCGGCGCTGGGGTCCGGGGCAGCGCGGCGCTGCTCCCCCCCCCCCCCCCCCCCCCCCCCCCCCCCAGCTTCTCCGGCTGGGGCGCCCGGGGGACACCCCTCTTCCCACCTTTTCTCCTTCTCCTCCCTGCGGGCTGGGAGCCCGAGGGGGGTTCGGCAGAGTTTGTAGTTTCCTGTCCCTCTTCCTTCCCCTCAACAACCTCGCTCCGATGCACCGGGCGCAGCGCAGCTCCCCGGACCGGCGCTCTCCCTCCCCTCCCATCTCCCGTCAGCTCTCGCCCTCTGCCGCCCGGCAGAGCTGGCGGCGGCCGGTGCCTATCTCCTCCTACCCGCCTGATTTTTTCGCTTCCCCGACTAAATAGCCGCGGCCGGGACAGAAACAGCGGGGAAGGTCCCGGCTAACTCGGGACGGTTTCCACGGAGGCAGCGGATCCCCCTTCCCTGGGCCTGAGGCGACTCGGCTGCGAAATGGCAGGGCGCCGACGAGCCTGAGGTAACGGCCGTTAACGGCGGCGGGTGACGGCGCGGGGGGGGGGGGGAGGAGGCGTGGACGCCCGGGCACCCCCCCGCGCGCCCAACCGCGCGCCGCGGCGTTTGCTGAAGCGTTTCGATAAAAATAAGGTGGAAAAGAGCCTGTTTAGCAAACCTCCTCCTACCTTTTCCTTCTTGTTCGTCTTTTAATCGTGGACCGTTCTCCCGTGCCTTAAAGAACAGCCTTTAAATGCAGCACTGCTGCCGCGGTAGGTGGTTTTGCACCTCTCGGCAGGATGGGGTCTGAGCTCATCCTCTCAGAAGTCTGGCACTCTTCGTGCTTTGATTCTGCACCTTCCAACCCTTCAGCAACTATGTAAAGAGCCTTTGCAGGGGCATTGAAGTTTATCAGTTTTTATGGTTTGCAGTTGGAAATACGCTTTGTACGTATTTTGGGAGTGTCTGGATACATACAGAAACTTCTTGGTTTATTTAAGACTGATTCGGTAGGGTGCTGCTCAGCACCTGAGAGGTGTCAGGTACCATCAGTACGCATGGCCTTCAGCATCTAGCAGGGTCATTCCTGTCAGTCTGGAGCGGGAAAGGTTCAGGTCATATTGACACTGGAAAATTTTGTGGGCTTCATCTGTCTAGTTATACCCTGTCATAGCATCACCTCAAACTGGATTACCCCTCAGTTAAATTTGTTTAGTTTGTGTTGTAAATTACTGAACAACCCTAAAGTGACCACCGGGGGGGTTAAATAATCTAGGTGCATCTACACGTGGGTTTCTGCTGGTTTAACTACATGCATTTTTAAAAAGCTGGAATGCTTCTGGTTCATGCATGGCCTTTATGTATGCAGTTTGATATAGTGAAATGCTTGAATAATCATCTAAGTACTGCTGAGCTGTAGCTGAGCTGCTGGTGCCTGTGCTAAGAGGAGTGGTTACAACACCAGAAGAGAAGGGTAAAAGCAGAACCAGCCAACTCAAAACCATCATAATTATTAATTTGACACAATTTTGTGCATACTCGCAGCTAATTGAATCATGTTGCTACTCTTTTTTGTAACTTTTTGTTTTCTGAATTCTTTCAGGCTGTATTTTTTGTGGATTCATATAGTACAGGGAGAAGCCCTGATCACATCTTGATTTTATTGCAGCAAATGTAAAAATGATGCCCACATTTTCTAGCAAGGGGCAGTTCACTTCTCTTGCGCTATCAGATGATATTTTTACCTCCTGGTTGCCCTCTCTTGTTTGCATGTCGGACCAGCTGTCTGTTGCCCCCACTGGGATAATCTGTCTAGCTTGCAGCCTAGTCCTTTGTGCACACCTGAGCTGCCCCACAGAGATCTGACTGCTGCTAAAATAATGGTAAAGGTAGATTACAGTTTAAGCATCCTTGCTTCAGAGCCACTTTAGCCGTGATAAACTGTTAGTGTCATTGACCTTATTGGTATCCTAGTCACTTATTCTGGTAATCTGGGGAATCACCTGAACTTTCTAAATTCATGCAGACAGACCTTAAAAAACCTTGGGGTTTTGAGATCTTTGCCTCTCCTTGCTATTAAAGTTCACCCAGACTTTTATCTTCTCACCTAATTACTATTACCTACCCCTCTGGCTTTTATGATGTCCATATCCTATTCAAAGCGCTGGTGATATTTTCTGGCATGCCGTGCTCTCCATGCTAGCTTTTAGGTCTGTCAGTTGCCTTTATCTTTCATTGTGTTGAATTCAGGTTTCTTGTATCGTAAGGCCTTTCACAGTTCTCTCTATTCCCGCTCATTATTTTGTTTCTTATTGAATTTTACCATCCACTTTGTCTGCTTCCCGTGTACTTGCATTTGTTCCCTTCCTCATAGGCACTATGTGATTTCTGAGTTAATGTTTAAAGCCACAAACCTATCTGTGCATAAAGTTCATCAGAACAAAGCACATTACTAGCATTATATGTGAGGTAATCATAGTCTGGAGGTAAACACTTTCTGTAAGCTGGATGTTGTGACCAAGATTTGAACTCAAGAACATGTAGTTCTGCAGCTTCATTGTTCTCTTCCATTCATTTGTTAACCATGCCTTTTGGTTATATCTTGTTTTGCAAGCTCTTTGCTAAAGGTAGTGTGTACTGCAATGCAAGCTTGGGAAGAGGAGTTCAGATTTGACTGGAATCTCTTGGTACCATAATAATAAAAAGTATTTTTTCCCTGTTGTTCTAAATGCACCCAGGCAAGAGAGTGACAGAGGTTGCTTCCAAGGAAGATTCAGAGCAAGTGATTTATTGCTGGGTCACATACTTGCATCAGATGTAGTTTATAGTGGGGAAAAACTGTCACTGCCTTAAAAGAATGTTAAATGTTAATGTTTGAACTACTGTAAAGGATGATTTAGCACTTTAAAAACTAATCTACCCCCCATCTTTTAAAGTTGGTTAACTTATTTCCCTATTCTCTTTGTCCTGCTCAGTTAGGACAGTGTGGTTAGATGCCGGCTGCGTTTGGCCGATTGAGGATTTTCTGATCCCAGGATATGGAACCTTCCTCTGGAATAAAACTGAACTGTAGGCAATTTCTGTGCTTTGTCCTTGTGCCTGTGTGGCAGAGATAGAGGAGTGATATGGTCATATCATGGCATTTTGTGGGGCTTTTGGGTTGTTGCCAGCTGGTGTAGACTGGGCAGTCTCTGCATGTGTGACTGTAGTCTGTGCTTTAGCTGCAGCTAAGCTAGGGGAAAAAATGGTTGTGGATGGATCAAATACTCTTGCACTGAGCAGAGAAAGATGAGTGGTGTAGGTTTGTAAATGCTGTTTAAAGCTCTGGTTTCTCAATTTGCTGGGGGTGGTTTTGCTGCTGCAGTTACATTCAGCCTCACTGATTTCAGAGGGGTGTTGTCAAAGTGAGCACTTAGGAGTGGGGCCTTGAGCTGCTGGCTTCCTGAAAACATCTCCTGTATCAGTTCGTCACCTGCCAGAGTGACATGTGATCTTGCCTTGATTTTATGATAAAACTGTGATGTTGGTGATATGTATGTATATTTGTCCTTTAACGACCAAATTAATGTGAAATACAGCTCCTCCAGATACAAGCAGTCTTAACAGAAAAAGGACAAATTAATTTAACAATTTCTATTCCTTGAGCCAAGACTGAGGCAGTGTGAGGGGGATGCGTGTAAGCCACAGTAATGAGCATATAGTAGTATTTCCTTGCTGTACTTTGGTACCTGGGGGACTCTTCTAAACATTTTTAGCATAATCTGTTAAAATTTTGTTTCCTTTAAACAGGACTAGAAGAATAAAGAGAAGTTTAATTTATGAGAACCATAAGCTTACAAGTTTGGAATGGATTGATTTATGATACCTCTGGTATGTGAGAGCTACGTCTCGTGTCACTGTTGGCCAGCTGCTGCCGATGGACTTCAGCTGACTTCATTGCAGCAAGCCCAACAGATAGGTCCTCATCACTAATAGAACATAAACAAGTGTGATGCTGAAATGAGATGAGGCTCCGAAATGGAACTGTGGCCACTGTGTTAGTTTTCATCACTACTTTCCTCAGTTTGTCCTGGTATACTGCGTGGCAAAATGGGAAAGGTAAGTAAAAGGCTCCAAAACCAAATTGACCTTCATGTGGCTGTATGGCAGAGGAATGAATAGTACAGACATGTGCACTGCTGCTGTATGTTAGCAATCTGTAAATTGCTTGTTGACTAGCTCTGCTCCAGAAGGTATTGCCTTGGTGAGGAATAAACACCTGCTAGTAGATTCAGGAAAATTAAATTGGAGTGATCCAGATTTAAAAAGAAAAAAAAAAATGTACCTAAAGAAAAAAAAAAAAAACCCAAACCTGAAAAAACCCAAATTCTGCTGTTGGAGGAAGGGCTTGGTCCAGGCTGAATAGTTGTGTTTTGGGTTTTTTTTCCTGGTTTATGGTTGTTGGAAAAACATATGTTCTCTGTTTTTTTTTTTTCTTTTTTTTTCTTTTTTTTTCCTCTTTTCCCCATGTAACATATGGCCAATGGACCCGGCTGGAGAATGTTATTTTTGGTGCTGCTTTCTGTCTTCCCTGATGATTCAGTGATGGCAGTGGCAAACTGCCAATCAACATTGTTGAAAGACTTGTCTTGCTGTCTTTGAATGAAATGTAAAATATTTCCTGTCAGACTATGATATAAGAAATAAAGTAATATGAGCAAATTGACCAGGTAATGGGAAATGGATCTATTATAACAACAGAGCAATCTCATGAAATAATGAAGTAACCAGTGTGTAATAGACTTTTTACCTTTTTATTTATCTTTGTTGATCTTATTGCACTCTGTGTGAACCTTAGAAAATTCAGTTTTTCTGAGGGTCAGAACTGTTTACTGCAAGTAAGGTGTTTTGGTTTTGTCCTTCAGTAAAGCAAATAAACTTGTTCAGCAATGGTTTCTAGAAGAATAAAGGTTGTTTGTTTTTTTTTTTTCTTTATAAACATCTGATCTCTTGAAAAATAGTAGACTGTCCTTCAAAGATCAAGTAATTTTAAAACACATATTCTGTCTTAAGTGAGATTGCTACATGGTTTGTTCTGACTGTTCTGTGGACAATGTTATCTTCAGTTGTGCCTCAGGTCCAATAAGAGGAACCTGAGATTTTCCAGGAATACTGTCCGTTGTAGCACAGCCAACTTGTAACCCTTATTTAAGTATAAAAGAAGCAGCTAAGTTCTGTGGCATATTGAAATTATTTTCTTTTTTCCCCCATTGGGTGCTTGTAGGAGAAACAGCTGCTTTGTGGTGCGATCTCTGCTGTAGCAGTTGGTCAGTAGGCTAGCCTTCTGAATGTAAGCAGCAGGAAAAATGTTAGGTTCTCAAGGTTGTGGTAATGTGTAGATCTTTTAATTGGACAACAAAAGCATAGATGTGCCAAAGACTGACAAGAAAAGGATATCTGAATAGCACTGTAAGTAGTATTTTCTTCATTTTGACTAATGCCACATTCTGTAGTTACATTTTATGTTACTGATTTCATTTCTTGCTGAAGAACCTCACAAGTATTTTGCTTTCACTTCAGCAAAGATATATATCTATGAAATTCTTTCTCATGCTTTTTTCCTTTCTTACTTGACATATGATTTACAAGTCGTGGTCTTTTTTGTCAAAGCATAACACAAAAGTCTCCATTAAAAGAAATTACAAAAATCTGCTATTTGGAAAGTACTAGCACTTGGTGAAAATTTAAGTTTTTGTTGGTCAGACTGCTCTATTTTTTATACTGGTTTTTTTTTTCCATCTGAATGCTTAGAATCAATACTTTCTTAATGTTGGTATGAAAGTTCTGCATTTATCTTCTTCCAGGTCTTGCTGTTGAGCATTAAGATGGTAATTTGTTAAATAAAAATCAGTGTTACAAGACAACAGTAATGTGTTAATCATAAATCAAAGTTATGAACCTATAGTCTAGATAACTTGCTCTTAAGGTGTTGCTTCAAGAGAAATTTGTACATAGAATATTGGTTTTTAATTTTTATTTTACTTTTTAACTTATGTTTAGCATTTTATAATTTGCACAGGTTGTCTAAAACCAAAACAGATTTGAGTTCATTTAGTACCATGTTTTCAATCAGAGACATTTCTGCACCAATGGAAAAGGTTCAGGAACTGATGATACATATTTATTAAGAATTTTTTTTCCAGCTTGATATCATTTTATGTTTATTTAGTAATTCATTGATAGGGTTTTCATTACAAATTTTTGAGTGGCTCAATTACAAGCAAATACAGCGCTTGCTGTACACATTCACTGAAAGGCTATGGGGTGTCACATACTTTGGTCATCATCTTTGTTATCCGTTACATTTGTATGGGATGCACTAGATTCCTGTAGGTATTTGTCAGTCTTTGGACAGCAAAGTAAGTCTACACTTGGAAGGAAAATACTATTTCAATTCTTTTTAAAAGAAAAAGCAAACCCCCAAATTGCTAGCTTCTCAGTGACAACTAAAACAAATTTTGCTTTTTAAAAGCAGAAGCCTAGTGCCTTGTTTCTAACAACCCAAATCCAGTCTTCAAGTGATTAATTTTAATTGAGGAACTAAAAACTGGGATAATTGTCACTTAAAATGCAGAATCATTTGTAGAATAGCAATAAGACTGGGATGATGTGATATTTTTGTAGATCCTGTCTTCTTCTAGTAAATGTACCTAGTCCCAGTCTGTGCAGGATAGGATTTAGACACTTCAAAGCGATACAGACTTTGGTACTAGTCTAAAGTGCAAAAATCTGTCTCTGCAGAACAGTGCTTTACAAACTTTAAGGATATGCTGAAAAGTTGTAAGAAGCTGAAGGAAATGCTCTGTCTGAAGTGCTGTCACTGGAAACAGCATGGCTTTAGCTTACCCAATAGTCTGATTATGTAAACTACCTTTGGTCGTTGGAGAGAGTCTTCAAAATTAGGCCAAGATCTTTGTCACTTTCTGGACCCCATGCAATGTCCAGAAGCACTGGAGTTGTAAGGAAGCAGTACAATCCCTGAATACACCTGGGAAAGACCTCTCCTGTAGGATTCATGAACAAGAGTTGTAAGACTGCTTTCTAGCAGTTAAAAATGTGCCATGGTTAGCACAAATGAAGTAGATGCTGGAAATCAAATCTTACCAAAATGCCAATTACTTCGGTGCACAGAAGGACCACTTTTAAAATATCTGCAGTCACGTCACAGTTAGTCAGTTCAGTGTAAGCTGTCCTTTAATTCCTCCTAAGAGTGAGCTCTTATGCAAGTGATAACTTTATGCTTAATACCATCTCTTTTGACTGAATCATGCTTTCTGGTACTACTGACCTGCTCAGGGTCACAGGTGTTCACCAGTTCATTTGTGAGCTACAGAAATGCAGTGGTTTTTTTATCCTGAAGACACTGCTCTTAAGATCTAACAGTACAAAACAGTACTGTGTACCTATTACACCAGTCACAAAAATTACATCAAAGCTGTTGTGTGCTATGTAGAGAGCGTAGTCTTGACGCTTTCATCTTTAATGTGACTAGTGGTCTGAGTACATAATGTTCCAGGAAGAGCATTAGGCTCCATAATGCTCAAGAACCTCCTCTTCTTGGGTCAACAAACTTCCTGATGCCTGTCACCAGCATGGAAATTTGGAAGGAAAGTGAATAACTTTACTGAATTAGGGCAGGTGTGGTAGGATGAAATTCCTCAGCAAAGCATTCAGCAACCTCGTCAGTTGCTTCCCATGTTAAAGTCCTCCTCTGATCCTCCTGCCTTTGATTAAAAAAAAAAAAGCAGAACAGTTTTTCATTTAAAGTATGCATGCTTTGTCTTGGTGAAAGACAGTAGTTGGCAGTGTCTTGTGTCACTTCTAGAAGCCATTTGGCTACTTGAAGTGGTGAGGACATGTACGGAATTTGTATTGTGAAAATCTGATGCAACTTAACCCTTCAGGATTGTCTAAACTATGTAGTTTTTGGAGCAATCTGAAGGAGTGTGTGTCATCTTTTTCCCATTTAAAACATATTCTTTAATGGTGAAGAATTAGTTGAAAAAGCTTCTGTTTTTCAGTTCATCCAAGGGTGATGTCCTAACTGTAGGACCTCCTCACTGTGTGAGGATGGCTTATCTTGGTACACTGATTTAAATTCACATGGGAAGACCTCCAAGAGGACTTTTACTTTTGAGATATTTAACTAGCTTCCTAGTTTGCTGAATATTCACTCATACTTCAGTAATGGTGGTTGGTTACTGTTTTGTTTTAAGCGTGTTGTTTTCTCTCATTTAGAGAGAAAATAGCCTGGGCCGTATAATAAAACTGTTGTCTTCTTTCTCCTCTGGCTGTTTTCATAAAATTAGAATTACTGCACTGTTTCTCAGCCACAATAATCGTAAGTGCTGAAAAATATCTAAACGTAACAACAAGCATAAGAAAACCTAACTGAGACTAAAACAAAAAACCTCAGCCAATGATTGAAAATTTTGGAGTTAGAACCAGGTATATTAATTCCCGGAGGGAGAATAGTCCTACAGAACCATGGAGGAAACAGGGCAAGGAGGACAGGATATATATTTTATTTTTTTCCTTGGCAGTGGTTATGCAAATATTCTCTTTAAAAATAGATCAGAAGTCTGAGAGACACATGTTAATATTTTGCAACTATAACCCACCTTAGTTTATGCTTTGATCCTAAGAGGAACTGTTATTTGAATAAATGATGATTACAGTCTTTTGGCTGCATGTTCTGATTTTCATAGTTATGTGCTGATTTCCCACTGATGTGAATTAAGACTGACCAACCAAAAAAGTTAAATGGACTACAAACTGGGAAGAGTGGAGGCAGGGGAAGGGAATGGACAGGATGGGATGCTAAAGTAGAAAGTGCATATAACAATTTATGCCAGTTTGATTGGAGAAGAGAGGTCTTTTTTTCTTTTCTGTTAAATAGAAGGGAAGTGTTGGTTTCCTTTGGAAATTCTGTTGCTGATCTGCTAGGAGCTGAAATTAAAGGAAGTAGGAGTTTCCTTTTTCTTTTTAACGCCAGCACCTGAATGTTACACTGGTCTTTAAAATACACTTCAAGCTTGGTTTCCGAAACTGCCAAATTGGCATATAGCTTATTGATATTAAAAACAGGAGTTGAATTTCATTAAAGCCAATCAGGAATGTAGGTTTGGAATGGTTACAAGAGTCCTGTACAGGTAGTGAACATGCTGTCCCAGGTGAACCGAGCAGAATAGGTATATATCCCAGCTGTTCAGGTGGGCAGTGTTTAGATCTGCAGTATCTTTGTGTCTGTCTTGTGCCTGTTGCAGCAGAACTTCTCTGACACCAGTGATTTTGGTGAGCTGCCGTGGAAAGGATCACAACCAATGGGGCTTTTGCGACACTGACTTGTCCCCTTGCTTTTTCTGTAACCTGCTAGCTAGGTTAGCTTGACAGTTTATGGGATTCTAAAACTTGGTTGCTACCAGAGAGTTTAATGTGACCAGACTCAGCCAGCACCTTGTACTGCTCTTGACTGTGGGGAAAGGCAATACATTCATTCAGCGTGGCTTCCCTTAATACTTCAGCCTAAGTCTTCTATGCTTGCATGACTCTTGCTTGCAAAACGTTGGTTGCTGCTCCCATGCAGACACTATCATGTGAGTAATTTAGCCAATGCAGGAAAGTAAGTTGTAGCTGACCCAGCTGCTCATACCCTGACAGCTCTACTGTAAGAGATGTGTCTATGAATGTATCTACTAAGAAACCTTTGCAATGGATTGTAAACCAGCATGTATTTATCTTCTTGCTACTAACTGTCTTCCTAGAGTAGTTACAATAGATACATAGTCACATTTTTAACAGTAAGCAAGAGGGGCTTCACAATGATCTGTCCTTGTTTTGGTGGTGGTTGATATATTTTACTTAGTGAATCTGGGTGATGAGAAGGAGAGATTTCTTACTAAATTTCAAACAGCACCATGCTGGGAAGAGCAGTTGAAGGTAGGCAGAGAGATTGAAGTTTAAAATAACTTATGCAAATTGGAGACCTAGTCAGGAAGGGGTGTGAATGGAGGGTTGAAGGTAGGTGAAAGTGCCCCAGACAAAACACAGGGTGCAGTAAAGCAGAAGAAAATCAAATGTATACATAAAGAATGGGGAAGAAATTCAGTGTTAAGATTTTAGCTAGGAATGGCAGTTTACTGTAAATCACATGCTAAGCGTGAGTCATCACGTTATTGCAGAAAACAAAAGAAATTGAACAGAAAAGAGGTGTTAAGAAAGTAAAGAAGTATGAAGTCTACTACAGCAAGACATAGGAAGTCGTCTTTCTGCTCTGCTTGGCACTGTGTCCACTTCTGGATGGTGCACTGCAAAGAAAGCAGATTCATTAGATGGAGTCAAAGGCACAGCAAGTGATCAAAGACCTAAAAAATCTACGCTGTAAGGGATGGGTCAGTGTCCTGACATTGCTTAGCTTAAAGGAGAGGTGTGAGAGGAGAGACAGGAAGATAATTTTCAAATATTTTTAAAAGTTCTTGCCAAAAAAACCCCAAACCAACACCCCATAATCTATTGTTTGTGGCCATAGTGAATAACAGGATATATGGGACTGAAATTGAAAAGGAGAGCAAGCTTAGGTAGTGGAAAAAGTTTTTGTACATACTGGAGTAGATTGTTGGGAGGGGTGAAGAATTTCCATGTAGGTATTTTCAAGAACAAGTTAAACCAGCGATGACAAGTAGAAGGCACCAATACTGTGTTTGGTACCAATAGAGATTTGGGCTAGCACAGAAAGGGTGAGTTATACTGGTTTTTAAAGTCAATATGACACTCCCAAAATAAGTCTTAGATAAGGAAGACCTACAGCTAGCAGGAATCATCTAACTTCAAACTAGCTGTCTTGCTGAAATCAGTTTTGAGCGGGGGCTTGGACAAGATGAGCCCTAGAAGTCTCTTCTAACCTAAGTTTTCCTAGGTATTCTTAACCTTTGCCAAGTTTATTTCTTCTTGTGCCAAGAGCAACATGCCAGTGCATTTCATTACTAAATAATATTGATGTTTGCACGAGATGTGTGAAAGTTGCCCTTTATTATCATAAAATTTGATCCCTTAAAATACATAAAATGTTTGCTTGGATTTTAGCAGAGTCACTTAACTGTTTATTGTTAATGTCCACAGCCCTTTCTGTAGCTAGGAACCATGAAAATATTGTGTTAGAAAAATCTCAAAAAGTGACTTGTTTTTATTTTCAAGTGTGATTTTTTTTTTTAAATTTTTTTTTTTTTTTACCCTCACTCCCACAGTTTAGGTAGTATGTTATTCAATAACCTTATTCCTGCTGTGTAATCACGACTTTATTTGCTGCCTGGATAACAAAAAAGCTTTTTCCATTATTGATACAATCTTTAGGATTAGAATTCTGCAAGTTGTTTCTTTTTAGGATGAGACACTGGTAAGTCTATAATTCAGTTTTTTTTATAATGCACTATGTTTTGTTTTCCTGAACATGGCAGAAAGTGAATAGAAAGTGGTTTCCTTGCTCACAGTGCAAGGCTTTATTCCAGCTAGTCTCTGCGTAAAAAGCAATTACTCTACAGTATTTTAGAGCTGTGCTTCCAGCTGCTTTTCTGGTTGTCTCCTTGGCTTTCACGCAGCTTTCTGTCTATTCCTGTGGATGCTTTCCACAGACGTGCCACCCATCTATCTAACAGTAAACAACAGAAACCCTAATTTTGCTTATGGCAGTATATAATTTTACTATCTTATGCTCAAAAGAATTTAAAAGTTTCCTATGCTTATCAAGCGTAAAGGTTGCTATTGTAGCCTGCAGATACATAGTGGTCCTACATATCAATGCTGTGAACATGTAAGTTTCCTCAGACAGTTCAGAGATGGGCTGAACTAAATCTTTTTTCCATTACAAATTACTGGTAAAGTAGCTGTGTAAATAAACAGCCCTCATGCTTAGTTGCACAGCCCTTAGAGGCAAACTGTAGAGGTGCTGTTGGAGAGAGATTTGAATAAAACAAATGTGATGGGATCACATTTGACTTATAAATTTGTTGTTAATTTGCAGTGATGTGGGAGCATGGTGAAGTTTTGATCCTGAGCTGTTTGCAAGGAGGACAAGTTAGAAAGAATATGTTCTCGGAAACAGACCTTGTTCAACACAGTTGTCAAGGCACAAAGAGACAAGGAGCATCAGCAACCTTAACCCACTAGCACGTGTGGAAATAATAATCAAACTTTTGCAATGCTTGAAATTTGTGCCCAAGCTAATAAGAATTTCTAAAAGTTTCAGCTCTTGGAATAGCATTGTTAATTGTGAGGTTGTAGCACTCTTCTGAACAGTTTATCTTTTGATGGATGAATTTTCTTCTAATACTAAAATGTTAAACACTTGGCTGTGGAACTACCATTACTAATCTCATTTTAATTCAGGAAGCTAGCTTTTCTTGCTGTAGTTCCTGGCTTGTATGTGTATGTTTCATTGGTTTCTGAGGGGAGGGAAAGGAATAGTTTAAAGCAGGAGTGTGTTGATTTCCATGTACAGAAACACACAGAGTTACTGACAGTTCTGTGGTAGAAATAAATCATGTTAAAGTTTTCAGAAGCTTTCAGGTTGTCACAGCCGAATGGTTGCTTTTTCTTTCTGTGTCATGGTTCTACTTTCCTGTGTGCTTTGTTTCCTTGCCACATCGGTCTGTAGCTGAGTTAATCTATCTAAGAATATACAGCATCTTAACTTTCAAAATCCGAGCCCTGAATGTTCAACAGTGTGTAAGCATATAATATGGTGCTTGTTGGAGAAGGTTTGGGATACATACACATGGGTTTTCCTGGACACGACTTCTTTTTCTTCATGGAAATCTTGTCTGGGCAGAAATCCTTCAGATGCTGAGCTTGTTAGCCCCAGATGGGTGGATGCTGCTGCACAGGCATCCTGTTGCTGATCAGGTTACTGCATGACCAGAAATCCCAACTGTGTACACAGATTGTTTAAGTGTGCACAGTAAGTGACAGCTTTGGGAAGTTTTATGTAAGTGCATATTTATGTTAAGTAGTTGCTGAGCAGTTGCACAATAGACATGCTTTTGGGATGTCTGAGAGGGGTCCACCATTCAGTTACTGCCTGGTTGGTTGGTGTATGTGCTGTGAGTCACATCCTGGAGGATGTATAGAGGTGCATGTGTTGTAGAGTTTGTTTGCGTGGAAGCGTCAGGGTTAAAAATTTTTGCTTTGCGCAAATTTATGTGTTGATCAGGGAGGTTCTAGACAGAAATAGGGGAGACCTTTCTGAAACTCCTGTGTGTAGACATGTGGTGGTAGAATAACTGTTTTCTCTACTGATGTAAATGGGATGCATGCATTCATAGGTAGAGATGACCTTTTTAGGTCAGGGCTCATTTTCCCTTGTTCTCCTCCTCCACGCTGCTTTACTGAGAAGGCAGCTGTATACAATAAATGTGCAATTTTATATTACACAGAGACACTGAAAAAGAGACAAATGCTTTGCCCTGTATTTGTAATACATTGCTTTAAACCTAACTGTATTTAACTTAGTTTGATAAAGTTTTTAACTTGGAATGAGCTGTAACTGAATGGAAGACTTTTTTTCTTTCATTTGCATTTTGGGCATCTGGAGATGAGTTGCATTGGGTTTTGTGGTATTTTAGCTATGCGTAGATTACAATGATCAAAGATTTGAATTGGGTGAATTTGAATTTGTCCTCATGCAGGAAAAAAATCGATGCTAGGACATTCACAGTATGTCCGTATATTCAGTACCAATGGCTTTGAGTTGTTCTCTGGTGCAGTCATAACGATAAACTAATGACTCAGATAATGAATGTAGGATGGCTGTTAACTTTTTTCAGAAGTTGAACTGTCACTGCAGCTTCTTTTGCCTTAAGATATGCTGCTGTATCTTCTTTTTCTCTCTCTCACTCCTTTGTAATACTTTTTTAGTCTGTCCTCCTCACTTGGTTCAAATTTGGTGTTGTCAGTAACACTGTATTCCAGTAACTTTGGAGGAAACAGGGTGTTAGGTCCAGGACAGAGCCTCTGCTTGGCCCCATGGATGGAGGGAAGGGCTGGAGCTCAGCTGCAGTGTTGGGCTTTGCTAGCTGAGCAGCCACTGCTCATGTTCCTGCTGACCAAGCAATGGGTGCAGAGCTCTGTCTGCTGCAGCACTGCTGTCTTTTGCTAGTGGTTAAAGGCAGATGCTGTAAATGCGCGGAAGAAGTCTGTCTGTGGGAAGACATACACAGGTGACAGCATGAGGAGTTGTGTGCCAAGGGCTGTACACTGGTTGTGCTGGCTGGGGCTACAGTGGCAGAGAAATAGAGGGTCCTGGGATGTGGACGGGAGTCTTGGGGAAGAGCTGGGGCCACTGGGATGGAAGTTCCTGTAAGTGAGAAGGGGTGGAGAGAGCTGTAGGAAAACAGATCTGTGAAACTTGTGTGGATGCAGTATCTACATTCGGGTTTGGGTGTTCCCTCCCCACTGCACAGTCTTGGCTCTCACTAGGCACACAAAATTAACCAGAGTGCCAGGTGAGAGAGCTGTTTTATTTAAAACTCAAGCAGACATTTACATGTAAATTGTATATATTAGTTTTTGATTGTTCGTGATACTGCTAGTTTAATCCTTCTTCAAAGTGTAGGACAAACTGCTTGTGAATCGTGTTTGCAGGTGTATTTTTGTACTTGGTCCTCTTTTGAATTAGTGGAGAGTAGCCTTCTGGGTCTGGCAAGAATCTATGCTTAAGCTGTTTGCTTTTATCTGTATCTGGTCTTGTGATGCATCTTACTTAACTGTTTGTACATGTTTACTGTCGTCTTTAAATGCACCATAGAAGAAAAAGGCATTCGTGGCTACTTTGTGATGTTGTTTATTGAGATGTTATAGATGCATTTCTCAAATGGAAATTAAATGTAGGAGGCTTATTGTTATGCTGAAGGCGGTGTTGCCATTTGTGGCATTTAAGTGAAACTGTAGAGTTGGTGACTGATGCAGTTGAATCTACCCTTCATTCTCAAAAAAAGCTATACTGCAATAATGGCATAAAAGTAATGGGACAGTTAATAGAAACTTCTGTCCTATGGCTATATTGATTTGCATCTTTCAAAAGTAAAAATGGAATTTCACATACAATTTTTGTAATGCAAAAAGTTTTTTGAACAAATCACCAAAGTCTTTCCTGTAAGGGAAAATCAAAATATACTTTATTTCAGTTCATTTTTATTAAGATGTGGTTTATAGCCACATGATGCTTCTTGGAGCTCTTCTTCTGTGGGAATAGTTCCTACACTGTGCTAGTTCTTCCACAAACTCTTTGCTTGTTGCAGAAAGGATCAATGTGGAAGTTATTATTCTATTCAGAAACCTTAACCCATTTGAAATACAAATGGAACCACATTCCCTGTGGTGTTGTAGCATCACAAACTAATGTTCAATAATATTGATGAAAAGTAGTATAATGGGAGAATAATTAAAATATGTAATTAACACAGTGATTTGGGAAAGTTAAACCAAAATATTAATTTTCTGCACTGAATATTTTGGAGACTCTGTACTTCTCACCAAAAAATTTTAAAATTTCAGCTGCTTGTACCACGCGACACATTCCAATGACCTTAGTCAAGTCTGTCTAGAAACCAAGTAGTGCCTTCTCTAACCTTGTGAATACATGTTTGTTGCTTCTTCTAGATCATTCTGTTCCTGTTTATAGTTTTGTTTGCCATGATGGAAATTCTGATCTGTTAAAGTATATTATTTGTTTTAGCATTTGCATATGACATAAACATGTGGGTTCATCCTGTCCCCCTGCCTTGATTTTTTTTAAACCTTTTACTCATTTTCTTTTTACTCAAATGAAAGTTGCCTGTGAAACGATGACAAAAGAAATATGATACATAGAGACCATGTTAGAGTTGAGATTAAACTAGTTTCAGGTGCCCAACTAGAGTTGAATTTTGAATTGGCTTAATGCCATAATTACAGGCTTGCGATACACCAGTGCTCCCAATTGCATATTGATCAGCATGATGGTCATCTCTAAACCATACCTGAATCTGTGTTTTTTTTCAAATGCAGACCTATCTGTGTGTATTATAATGGTCCTCCTAATTAGAATTTAAGTCTTTCATAAATATTCTTTAAATTATACTTATTATTTAAGAAATTCGGCTGTTTCCAGAACGAAAAGGACTAAACTTGCACCTTATTCTCAGTTTTTAACCAAGAATTTTTTATTTCATCCTTTGAATCAGGAGGTCCCTCAACACTAGGCACTATGGGAGGCACTGACTGGCTTTGGTTCCAGCTGTATAGCTAACCTTGTGTTATGTTAGCAACACAGTTTACTGGTGTAACAAGAGCTGGAGAAGGGAAGAAAGTAAGTTGATTTCAGATCAGTTTTTTGAATTTTCTTGTGTGTAGTACATCACGAATACAAGGAATAATGTTTGTAACCTTTGACTAAAACTTTATCTCTTTAATTTTAAAATGTAGCTATAACTGTAGCTGTTAAAGCAGGAAGTTGATGTGGAAGCATCAGATATGTAAAAGATTAAAAAAAAAAGTGTAGAATGCAGATTCAATTAATGACTGGCTATTTGCAAGATATGAGTGACAGGATTAGAGGAAGCTTGAATGATTGCCAAATTGATTTGGAAAATTGGTTTAGTGTTTGTGCACCCTGGTTTGGATAATAAACATTTTGAACAAAAATGTTTTTACTGTGAGCTCTTATGGAAACTTGTTTTCTCTTCCAGATCCCTTTTCCAGTTTTAACTTCAGTCAATAATAACAAGAATCAAAGACCCTACTTTCATGAATTCTGTTACAGCAGAGAACAGTATTTTAGTAAATGGAATTAGAAGTTCAGTAGCATACGAAAAGGTGGTATGCGGAGAAATATTTTTCATTTAAAAAAAAAAATATAAAAAAACCCCTCCATGAATTTGAGACTAGATAGCATGAATATTTTGATTTGATATCTTAATATAGTTATATGTGCTTGTTTGTAGGAAGTAGCTGAAAATATTGTTTGATTGAGGTCTGAGGAGAAACATGAGATGTCACAGATGACTTGTAGTCAAACTGACTGTAAGGAGTCGAATTACCTAAAGGGTAATTACATTTGTTTACGCTGTCAGCAAATCTGTGAGTATTTCAGGTGAAGGGGTTGTCTCTTGTTCTTTTTTAACAGATGTGAAAGAATTGTATTTTACCAGGGTTAGATTTTGGTATTATTTTTAGTGTTGAAATTATGATACGACACAGAGATGCTGATCGTTACATTATAGAGCCACACTTTGCTAGGATGAGCATAAGTGATTATGGCATCTTTCATATGTCTTGTTAGACATGAGTGTGATTAGCTATTACATAGTTTTAAGAAGATATTCTTGTTTATTGGTAGCAATAAAGTGTGCACACATATAAACTAAATAATGGAAGCAAACATAATAAATGGATGCGACATGTATGCTTAATACACACGTTTCTGCAGAAATGTAGAATGTTTTGTTTTATTTTAGTATATTAAAAAAATGCAATGGGAATGCTTTCTTTCAGCTAGTGTGCTTTAGTCCTTCAGTGTTGCCAAGAATGCAGGCTAGATATTGAACTATCCTGTATCTTCAAAGTAAAGTGTGTTTCAGTGCTATGATTGTAATGCTTGCCTGAACTGGAGCTTTGTGCTTGCTTCAGCAGTAGATCTTCTGCATAAGATTTTAGTCAGAGTTGTAGTGTGGCTTTTTAATTGACAGTTAGTTTGAAAAAGTAATAGCGATGTGATGATCTTTGTAAAAGCTGTCACTGGAAGTAGTGTTCCTGTTTTTGAGGTAATACTGTGATGTTATCGTTGACCATTTCCTAGTTTCTTTTACACTGTTGTACACTTTGAGTCTTGTGCGAGGCAAGTAAGAAGTATCAAAGTGGAGGGTTTTCGTGAAGGTTGTTTGAAGGTAATTTCTTCTGACACTGGAAAGAGTTAATGTCCAAATTACATGAATTCAATAGTTTGCATAGTCTGCTGAGCTCTTTTATTTGCCTCTTAAACTGAAATCTTTGTGCTATGTATGTCTACAACAGAATTTGCAATAATTTTCCTTGTAGAGCTTTGCTGTTTGGGAATAGAATCTATGAAGCTTTTATTTATTCCTTAGTGTTTCTATTCAGGGCTAGAGATGTGTTAAATGCTGATTGCTTATTGTAGAACTGATTTAGCATATGATTTCAGTGACCTTTTTATATCACTTTCCCTTTAAAGAAGAAATGCCAGCAGAGTTGACAGTGCTTCTTAGCACTGAAAATAAAATAAAAACCAAATAGCTGGAACCCCCAAAGCCCTGAGGATTATATTCATCCGTAGAGTCCTGGGCTCTTTTGTTTACTAGGCAAAGAAGTATGAATGCTAGTTAACAGTTGGATCAGGACAAATAAATTGCAAATATGAGATTTCTTTATTTTTTTCCATCGTTGTAGCTTGCTGTTCTTTATTTTAAAAGAAGACTTTCAGCTCAAGTGCTGCCAATAACTCTTCTCAAACAAATCGTGTGTTTATCCTTATTGTCTGAAGCCAATGCACAGACAGAACACCATATGCTTCTGTTGACTTGACCTCCTTAGTCATGGGTGTCTGGATATATTCTGATATATTATTCTTTTTATTCCTTGTGTCCAAAGGAACATTAAGACCCTCTGTCAGCCCTCATCAGTGGAGACTTGAGAGTGGTGTCATAGTGGATTTTGTAACTGTATAGGAAACTTTCTAAATTGTGACCTTTCTGTATTAAACAATTTGTATATAGAGGCAAAGGTGAGCAATTGCATCTGGAGACATTTAAAACTGTTCCTGGCTGCTCTATCCAGCTAATAAAATACCCCTTAAATAAATCATTCATCAGTTGTCACAATTCTAGTTTGGTGGCTTTGGCTTTCTGATTGCTTAGGATAGTTTTTCCTCTAGGAAAATTTTTTATTCTGTAGCTTTTTAGAAAACAAACAAAAAAACCAAAAAACCAAACCTGCCTGTTGTACTATTATGTGCTTCCATTTTGATTGGTAAGCTGCAGGATTTGTAGTGTATTTATATTAAAGATAAAAAAAATGGGAGGGGAAGCAAGTTCTCGGAGTCTGATCTGTTTTGTACTCCCATTTTTCTGCTTTGTTTGTATATGTGGAGTCTCTGAGAAAGCAGGGGATTTTACTTTTTTGAAAGAATGTTTACAACTAAATTGATTCTGAAATTTACATTTCAAAATAGGAAGGTTTTACCAGTTGATGTTACAAAGGATCATATTCAGATTGCTTTAAAAATTTTAGTGAAAACAACTTCAGCTCCTGCGGCAAAGGAATGTTTAAACAAAACTATCTGGACTGAGATTGCATCAGGCCCTGAAAGTTTCAAAGCAAACACTTCAGACTTGTGCTAGTGTATTGGAATTGGATAGAACAAAAAACATTATTTGTTTATACAGATCCTTGAAGTGCAAAATGTGAACAAGTTGCAATGAAAAATTAAGTAATTATAATTTTTGAGTTATTTTTTTAAAAATAAGTTAGGAAAACCTGCAGAACGAACCTCCACTCAAAAATAAGCTGTTCTTCACAGTGAAAGCTACTTGAATAAGCATTTTTTAAAAATACTTTTAGTCCTGATAAGTACATTTCTATGTGGAAAACAAGGGCAATAAACAGTAATTCTACCAGATTGTTTTGGTAGATTGGAATACCGGATTGCTGAAATGACCTGTCAATTTGAGTAGCAAGATTAGGATAAAAGAATGACTTGCCCACTTGTTTTCTTAAATCTTGATACAAGACCTTTTTGTTTGTTTGTTTGTTTCATGAAGCAGAAAATGTTTTGTCATGATTAGTAGGTTGTATTTTTTGTATGTAAATCATCTACCTTACTGTCTTTAATTTTACAGAATAATATACTTATAAAAAAATCGCATATTCTCTTATCCCTTCAAAATAATAAAATAGCTTTATGAACAGGCGTAGCTACAAACTTTGTAAGTAAAAAGGCCTACAGGATCAAGTGTTCAAAGAGGACTGATAAAATTTGACCTTGAGCAGTTTTCTTAAGAGCTTTTATTTATAGCATGTCTGTTGTTAGCATTTACAATGTACTGCTTTATTCCGTATTTGCATAGTTGATTACTTTTCTGCTTCAGATTTTATAACTCATCATAAGTTGCTTATAAAAGGTTTTAATTTCACTTAAGAGCAAGGAAGCTAATTAGTTCATGGGGAGTAGTCATCCATGGTAATGTATTGTAACATTTCAAGGACACCTTGTATCAGCTTTTAGGCAGTTTGGAGGCAAAATCAAAGTCTGATTTGTAAGCACATTTAAGATGTAATTTTGGGGGGCAAATTTTGTTAACACCTTCTTTATTCTTCATTGTTTGACATTGCTGGTTATAAATATGATTTGTGCCTGTGTATAGGTTTTGACATTTGATAATTACCTCAGCTTGTTACAATGTTTTGCTGTTTTTATAAGCCTAAATGTCACAGGTGGACTCTGGAACATCTTTAATATCTCTCATGTGGACAGCTTTTTGGCCATGCCTGTGTGATTGGTTTCACAATTCCTCTGCTCACCATTCCTCAGTTGGACATTTGAGAATGCGGTGCTTGATTTGTGTCTCGTGAATATCTTCTGAACTCTGGAGTCACTTCCAGAGGGCAGTGGAAGCAATGTTTGTATTTCCTCAGTAAAGGCCACTATATATTTCTTGTCTGTGCATCTTTATGTGGATGCTGGATGATTGTACAGTGCAATGACAGCAGGATTTTGTATTACAATATTGGGTAACCCTATTTACAGTTACATTTTGCAAAACCCACACAAAATAGGAAATCTAGCCTTTGTCAAAAAAAAAGTGTCAGTTTTAAGATGAAGTTGAAAATTACTTAAGTGCTAGTGTAGCAAGAATTTCTTTTGATTTACTAGAGGAATTCAGTCTTTGTTTTGACTGACATTGGAAATAATTTAGTCCGCCACATATTAGCATAGCAGGATTTTAGTTTAAAAGGATATCTGTTTGTGAGGGACAAAGATGACTATTTGATCAGGTGATACTGCAAATGTGATAGCTTGTAAGGTACTCGGGTATTACGGATCAAGCATGGTCTAAAAAATACATGTTGCGTACATCTTTGTGAGAGTGAAGTGCAGGTCAGTGCAGGTGTTGTCATGACTTACTGGATACTGGTGTACTTGATAGCACAATTTCATGGATCACCTAAAGCATCTGAACAGATTTTAGGGGAAGTGCAGAACTTAATTTTTTACCTTATGTAGCTGAAACAAAGAAACATTCTTGTAAAAGCTATGCCAGATTGAATTGGCTGGCATGTTGACGAAGCCCTAATTCATTGAAGAGTAACCTGCTCTTGCTACACCCACTGATTCTATAAAAAACTCAGTGTGGAAGCTGTCTGTCCGTTAAGAGCTGTATTTTGTATCAACCTGTAAATTGATCAACAACCTTGATGCAAGCATATCAAATTAATACAGGAAGCTTGTTACTGTCTCTAACCTGTGGCATGACGGTAACTACTGTGGGGTTTTTATAGTGGGAGTAAATGAGTTGTGGAATAACTAATCACAAAAGTACCAGAATTAGCACTTACTACACTGTATTCTCACAGATTCAAACATTTATTTAATGGCAGTTTAATAACTCTTCAACAGAGTATACAGAAAAATGAGACATTTGCTGTGGAACCTTTAACTTGTAGCACAATTTGCTTCAGCTGAAGCCTTTTTTTGTTGTTATTCTTGTTTTTTGTTTTGGTTTAGTTTTTTTCCAGAAGGTGCAGGCTTTGTTGGTTTTGAGTGAGGGTCTAAGGAGAGGGACCCCTGGGGCTGGAAGACGAAAACTGAAAGGGTTGTCACGAGGGTGGGCCATAAACTTAACTGTTACATTAGTGAATTTAGTACTATTGCCAGTGAGACGCTGTTTGTTTGAATAATTATTTAACTATCTCCCTCTTGGATGGAGGAGAGGTCCTGCCGCATCAGGTATCTGTTCCCACTCTTACCCATTTTACTAATTGAATATTTGTGTGCAATGCTTTGTTGCCGACCAAAGCCTTTTGTCTGTGTGTCAGACAGCAGTCAATTCTTCCTATTCCTATTTAATGAACAAAGGGGGTGAGAGGTTTCAACAGTTCAGTTGGGTAAGAGCAGGAAATATAAATCAGGCCTACAGTGTGGTAAAGCTAAGCCCTCTGTAGTTGTCTTGCTGTCCTTTATGAGTGTCAAGTCTCTGGCTCGTTACCTTTTTCTCTGTGTGGCAGATCCGTCACTTTGGGTATTTAGCTGATCTGCGGTTTGAAGGAAGATGCAACTGCCTGCTGTTGATATGGGAAGGTCATAAAGCTTTTTCTGATCTTGTCGTCTGATGCATCTGCCTTTGGAGACAACCAGCCATACCACCATAGAGCTTTTGAGTAAATTATAGCTTACATCCCGCCCCCCTTAAATACAGTCACCTTAGTTCAGTATGTTCCACTTCCAGTTGTGGAAATGACCTGTGATTTAATGTGTATGTGAACCTGCTTAATTTATAAGATAAATAACAGCTTGCAAAGCTTTCATACTGCTTTTTGTGTTGTAGATGGTGCTTCTTTTAGCAGACAGAAAGGCTTTCCTTGAGGGAGAATGGCAATACTAAATGAGAATCGCTGAAATGTTCTTGAGGTTTGTAAGGGTCTTCATGCAATACTGTTTTCTTCTACCTCCCTATGCTCCCCCCCCCCAAAAATAAGCGGGGGGGGGGGGCATGGGGGCATATTATACAGCAGCCACATATCTTTTTTTCTTCTTTTAGAGTGGCAGGGTTTTTACTGGAGGCCAGGCTATGTTAGTATGGCTGTTGCAGGCTATGTGGAATCAGAAGCTTTGCAGACATTGCCAGAAATGTGAACTTCCCTTTTTAGATGGTTTCTGGCCCCTCTTCTTTGTCCACTGTTTAACCCATTTCTTGAGAGAGGCATCTCTAGAGGGTCACAAAACGTCTCTGATTCTGTAGTGCCTGTACCTCCTTTCCCTTGTGCAATGTTAACAAAGATGGATGTGTATGCATATTATCTAAATACATGCTCCTCTGTGTTCCTCTTCTACTACTGCCTAAGGTATATAAATAAAATCTTGTGAATTCTTGTATATCAATATAAGTATGCATTGGTCAAGACTGTTGTGTACTTACATGCTCTCAAAAATATTGAATTGCAGCTGCAATCTCATTGGTGGATCTAAGTAGTTCTTCAGATTTCTAAATAGTGAATTGAGTATTTTCTGGTGATTGTTGCTTTAATAATACCAGTATCTTGACCAGGAATCCTATTCAACTGTGCTTTCTGTGTTTTAAGATTAATGTTGACACACACGCACATATGTACAGGTTTCAAAAGTGCATTGCAAGTGAAGGTTAGGTGCCTAGGTTCTTTCTTCGATACTGACCCATCTCCATTTCCTTTGTGGGTGGTTTATGGTGAAACTTCAAACAGTCAGAGGCAGCAGAATTTTGCTGATTCTATAGATGTCTGTACTCCACTCAATTTAAAAGTACACCCAAAGTAGTTTCCTCACTGGCAGGCTTGGGGTGTTAAAAATTTTCATTTTGCTAAAAAAGTAACATGAACAGAAAACCTAAGAGCTGTTGATGATTTTTAATGGCACTGAAGCTGAATAGCCATAGAGTTGCTTTGGTTGTGTTGTTTCCAGGGTATTTTTGCCATTTTGTTGCTCGGTATGTGTTTCACTTGGAGTTATGATACAGTGAGCATCCTGTCAGTGCAGGTAATTTACCTACAATTCAGGCTGCTTTTGCTGTTGTAGTTGAGCTGAGATAATCTGCAAAATGCTTTTGTAAATTCAAACTATACCATATTTTTTGTTCCTTTACTTTGATGCCCTTTTTTATCCCAAGGGAAAGCTCTTTGCTCTTAAAAATCATGGGTTGAAGTACATAAACAGATTAGACTAGTAGTACAAAACCCAAAACTAAGAAACTAGATATATGCTGAGATGTTCAGAAGCTCCATGTTGAGCTTAGGAAATTGGTATCTGGTTAAAACTTTGCTTATGAGCTGTCTAAATTTGGAGCAAAAATCAAATGATGCAATCAAGACTGTGTGTGGCTAAGAGGAGAATGGGCTGAGTTTGTAACTTAGGCTAATGGTGTCTTTTTGGAATGACTTCTTTTTTTTTTTAAAAAAAAAACAAAAACAGTTGCTTAGTAGGAGAACCATAAATAACCCAGAGGAGGAAGAGTAGGCTGAGAGCTGAGATTCCATCTCTGGTCAAAACCTTGCAAACCTTCACAGTTTGATTTGAATTTTTAATTTTCAAAATTCTGCATCAACTTTTAAGTGAGCTTGTCTAAATTCTAGGTTCTGCATATTTAGGAGAACATCTTGCAACAATGGAAAAAAAGTTGGGAAAACAAACTACTGAGTGAGTTGAAATAGTGTTAACTTTCCAAGAAGTGCGCAGCATCAAGCCAGCTAAAATATTTAGGTTTTTAGCTTCTGGAGTTTTGCTGAAACTACTACAGTTTAAGAGTAAATGATGAAGAATTAATGCTTTCAGTTCTCAAGTCCTTTCTTAACAAGATATTTCATTGGAAGTATGAGGGCTAGTTATTTTTATTTGATCTTTTTGGCTTCCAGAGCAAAGTATGGAAAAGCATCACCTTCTCATTTCAATGTAAAGTAGTATATTGTTCTTAAATAAATATATGACTGTATGCTGAAATTATTGGAGACCAAATGCATTTGATATTGGCTACAGCTGCTGTTAGAGGGATGTTTTATTTGTCAGAAAATGGATATGTTTGGGGTTCTTCCATCAGCTGTATAAGGCCAATAACTTACTGTCTGAATTCCTTCCTTTGTTTTCTTAAAGTACTCTAGGTTTCAGCATAAGAAGGAGAAAAGTAATTTATAACATTGTAGAAACAGAAACTTTTTTCATGATGGTGACCACTGATCTCTGTGACTGTTTCCTTTATGGTTTTAGGCTCAGTATTTTTCTTTTTACTGTAACAGCAATGAAAAAAAAAGTGATTTTATACTTTCTGACATGAAATCAATTCAATTTCTTTAGGTTTTAAAGAAACCTTTGAACAATAAAACACTAAATGGTCAAATGTGTTTTGAAAATATCAGCTACACTATTGACTTTTTTGTATATACAATGCTTTACAAGTCAGCTTGTCATAGAATAGAATATCTCAGTTGGAAGGGACCTACAACGATCATCTAGTCCAACTGCCTGACCAATTCAGGGCTGACCAAAAGTTAAAGCAGGTTGTTAAGGGCATTGTCCAAATGCCTCTTAAACACTGACAGGGTTGGGACATCGCCCACCTCTCTAGGAAGGCTGTTCCAGTGTTTGACCACCCTCTCAGTGAAGAAATGCTTCCTAATGCCAAATCTAAACCTCCCCTGGTGCAGCTTTGAATCATTTCCATGTGTCCCATCACTGGATCCCAGGGAGAAGGGATCAGCACCTCCCTCTCCATGTCCCCTCCTCAGGAAGCTATAGAGAGCAGTGAGGTTGCCCCTCAGCTACCTTTTCTCTAAACTAGGCAAGCCGCAAGTCCTCAGCCACTCCTCATAGGATATGCCTTCCAGCCCTTTCACCAGCTTTGTTGCCTTCCTCTGGATGCGTTCAAGGACCTTCACATCCCTCTTAAATTCTGGAGCCCAGAACTGCACACAGTACTCCAGGTGAGGCTGCACCAATGCTGAATACAGCTGGATAATGCCCTCTTTTGACCAGCTTGTCATGCTGTGTTTGATGCACCCCAGGGTGCGAGTTGCCCTCTTGGCCGCCAGGGCACACGGCTGACTCATGCTGAGCCTGCTGCCAACCAGCACCCCCAGATCCCTTTCCGCAGGGCTGGTCTCCAGCCACTCCTCTCCCAATTTATACTTGTGCCTGGCGTTACTCTGTCCCAGGTGCAAAATCTAGCATTTGTTCTTGTTAAATTTCATGCCATTGATGGATTGCCCAGTGCTCCAGTCTGGCCCTCTGCAAGGCCTCTTGTCCCTCGAGAAAGTCGACAGCACCTCCCAGTTTGGTATTGTCAGCAGACTTGCTAATGTTGCATTCAACTCTTGCATCCAGATCATTGATAAAGATATTGAACAGAACTGGCCCTAGAATTGAACCCTGAGGAACACCGCTGGTGACCTGCCGCCAGCCAGATGTAGCCCCATTCACTACAACCCTTTGAGCCCTGCCGTTCAGCCAGTTCTTCACCCAGCGCACCGTGAACCCGCTCATCTCATAGTTAGACAACTTGTCCAGAAGGATGCTGTGAGGGACAGTATCAAAAGCTTTACTAAAATAATAAAAAAAAGAATGCATCCACTGCCTTCCCTTCATCCACAAGGCAGGTGACCTTACCATAGGAGGATATCAAATTAGTTAAACAGGACTTTCCCTTTGTGAAGCCATGCTGACTCTGCCTGATGATTGCATTGTCCTTTAAATGCCTTGCAATAGTACACAGTATAATCTTCTCATCATTTTTCCAGGAACTGAGGTTAGAGTAACAGGTCTGTAGTCTTCTGGGTCTTCCTGCATAACCTTTTTGTAAATTGGAGTAACACTGGCTAACTTCCAGTCAGCGGGGACCTCCCCAGACTCCCAAGGCCTTTGGTAGATGATCAAGAGGGGTACTGCCATAACATCTGCTAGCTCCTTCAGTACTCTGGGATTAATCCCATCAGGCCCCATGGACTTGTGAACATTCAGCTGATACAGCCCACACTCGTGGTCCTCTGACTTGGAGGACTGGGCAGCCCAAGGTCTATCAGTATTATTAAAGACTGAAGCAAAAAAAGCATTGAGTGCCTCTGCTTTATATTTGTCCCTGTTAGGTGACTATAATCAACAAGTACTGGTCCAATGTTTTCTTTAGACCTCCTTTTGCTATTAATGTACTTAACAAAGCTACTCTTGTTGTCAGATACAGCACTGGTGATTTTCAACTCTAATTGGGCTTTGGCCTTTCATCATACATACACATTTCAGAAAGACTGCCTTGAATTTCTGGAGAAACTTCTACAGTCACTTCCTCCTTGTGAGGAAAGAAGTGAAATTTAAAATATAAATGGGACTTCTGTGTAATACAGTATCATGTTCTCCTCAAAAAGTCCTAATTTTTTGATGAAAAGATTTAGCTTTCAAATTATTTCTTTTTTTGGGGGGGGGGAGGGAGAGCAAATAACAAACTTGAGCTAAGTCAAATGTTAAGTAAAAATAGATCCTTGAATGTAATCTTGTAGGCTCCTTCCCATGTACTTAAGAGTCAAGAACTGTGAAAAATCAAATTAGAGTATTTATGAACTCCTGATGCCTTAAGGGCCACTTACTTTTCTAAAGTCTGGGACAGGTGGTGACCATGATTGTAAGAGCTGAAGAAGTATTTTCTCTTTTGTAAGTGCCTTTCAGTATGAGATGAAATTTGATGTTGCTGCTTGTGTTTTTATTTGTTTGTTTTTAATAAGTATCTGAGCAGTTGATCAATGTTTTGCAGTACTGCAAATATGCCAAAGATATAACTGTTAGAAATTTAAATTTAATTTGTTTTGTTTCAAAGTACAGGCAGTCATATTCTAAAACAAGTACCAAAAGGCAAATTACACATTTATCTCCAAATACACAAAAAGTGCTAGCTCTGGTAGTGTTGGAGATGTAAATGTTTTAAATTGCTTAAGTTCTTGGAAAGAATGTTTTTTACTTAATTTTGCGTAAATAACCAGAAAAATACTCATAGTGTAGTGGACTTAAAATATTATTATATTTGTAATGTTAGCATTTTATAGTTTTACTTGGCTGAATAATATTGTGACCTAACAAAAAAAAAAATCAGTCATATATTTTTGAAGGATGGGTTTCAGGGTTTTATGTATCGTTTAAAGCAGCCTCCTTAACCCAGATACATCTGGTTGAAGGAGCTGTGAGAAGTTGACTACTTCGAACCAATCAACTAGTATTTCTTAAAGAAATTCATGCTTTTGAGATCTTGGGTACCATAAATATAATACCAGTACTGTTCACTGGGAGCCTCAGGACTGAACTACTTTGTAAAATTTTTCCCAGTAGAAGAATTAGTGTCACAGTTGGGAACCTATCTTCTTTGGTCAAAACCTGCTATGATAACTTATGAAAATAAAAGTTCACATATATGATTTTAAATTTCTTTAAAAAGAAATTAACTAATTACCTTTTTATTACTGACATTATATTAATTGTAAATTAAAGGTGTTATAACAGCTACCTCCTCTGAAAGTGTCATCTCGTCAGTAAGGGATTTTTATTGGTAGTTCTTAATACAAAACTACAGTTTTCATTTCTTCATGTGATAAAACTGCCTTTTCAGTTGGGCTCTAAGTTTCTTGTGGTTTATGACAGAGTTTTAATTTGCTGTGGAATTACAAGGGTCCTGTATTTCCCATTTTCATATTAGCTACCTGAACTAGGGAGGCAGAAAAATCTTAATCTCTGTTTACAGGCTGAGTTTAGCAAGAAGATATTTCTGATTTTGCATTATGGAGTTTGCTAGGTGGAGGTGGCAGGGAACTACTGTGGTTCTCCACTCTTTGAAGTGTTCCTAAGGAAATTGTTCCCTCTAGGCCTCCGCTGTTCCTTAGAGTACCAGAATCACTGGAGTACTGTGTGTGATGTGCTGCTATCTTGTAGTAAGTGTAGAAAGAGAAATGGTCTCTGCCAAGAATTTGTCTAAGTCAAGAGAGGAAGACTTGAATTCATCCTACTTGAGGTGCTGGAGCCTGAACCACATGTTCCATAGAGTTCTCACCATTTTCGCAGGAGAAATACAGACTCCACCACAGACAAGTTTAGCCTTTTCAAAGCAGGAAGAACAGAAGTGCTAAAGTTTGTCTGCTATCTTGTACCATGAATAAAGACAAGAAGGGAGACCTGCTGCTACAGGCTGCTTCTGAGGCTATCCACAGCTATAGAAGCCCTCAATAAAACCTTGCATGTGCTTTGGTGGCTCACCTGTTCTTCCCTGTTGATACAGAAATTAACAGGGATCTATATAACCTGCCATCACCCATTCATTTTGGGGAGGGAATATCATTCACATACTTGAGTGTGGTGTCTAAACTAATACAATTCTGTATTCGTTTAGCTATTAAAATATTTTGTAACATTACTGTAACTAGTAGACATGGTTCCAAGCAATCTTTGATTTCTTTGGGTTATCATTGGCAAGTAAGAAGGTCCTTCATGCCAGAAACTCCAGAAAATTTTCCTGGCCTTCTCGATACTGCTGACTAAAGCACCAAGTCCTGTTTCAAATAGCAGTCTGGATTCAGTCGTCAGTGTTTAGTGTGCCTAGCACTGTGTTCTGGGTTTGTTGGCACAAAAACAGTAACCATTTGGTTTTAATGAAAAAAGGAAAATAAGCCTGGCAAGGGAAATGTTTTTAAGAGGTAGTGAACTATGTTTTTATTTTTCTGTCTTCAAAACAGAGGGCATTTTAGCTAATTATGCTTTCTAAACATAATCAGAACAGTACATCCCAACCACAAAAAAAGAAAATAAATGTAAATTGAAAGAAGTTGGAGGAAATGCAACATTATTAACAAGGGAAAGTTGACTGTAATTCCTTTTTTACCCCATATGTTACTGTAATGTCGCAACAGGAAGAGATTCAAATTGCTTGCAAAACTTCTGCTTCCCTACCATTGCAATACTAAAAGGCTAGGAATGAATAGGTAAATAACAAAAAAGATATGTCTATGGATGACAGCTGTGTGGTTGGAATATTGATTACAGGGTATTCACTTAAGATACTCCAGTCCATATCTGTAGGTTGGCTGAAGGAGAGTGATGATGGTGAGCAGGAGATTCAAGGAAATGACCAATAGGAAGAAGGAGAGATGCAGAAACCAGAGATACTTTGCTGGGTGGCAAGGGCATAGGCAATATATCAGCAAATGAGTTTTGGTGTTTCCCCCTCTCTCTTTTGGTCTCCTTTCAAAGAATACACATATGTGTCTACATTAGCAGGATTTTGATGAAAATTTTGTTCTTGCAGGCACTGAGAATATCATTAAGTTAAAACTTGGGTTTTAAATTGGTACGTCTGGAATATTGTCAAATTCTGCTGATTCTTACAAAGTATTTAGAGGGGGCTTTCAAAAGGCATAACCTGTGCTTTTGTAAGGCACCACTCCTATTGTGCTTCTTAAAAGAAAGGGTTTGTGGGCATCTGTTCCAAGAAAGGATTCAGAATTGCCTTGTGGTGCTGAGTAATAGGCACTCAAAGGTTGCCCCTGTCTGTGGCTATGGTGAGGGGCATACCCCCCCCCCCTTAATGCCTGCTTTGCATCGCTGTCTGGTGCAGCTCACTCTTTCCTCAGTACGCTGTGTAAATGCTAAGGTGCCTCACGCAGGTGGGATTGTGCTGGGCTGTGCCCTTCTTGGTTGGATTTCAGATGCTGCATACCTGAGCAGTCCCTGACCCTTGTTGGATCTGTCTGTAGGAGTTTGTTTCCAAAAATAACCAGGATCATCTTTTTTTCTCTCTAGAAAAGTTGATTGCATATCAACGGGAATTTCATGCTTTGAAGGAACGTCTTCGTATAGCTGAGCATCGTACTCTGCAACGCTCTTCTGAGCTGAATGCTATTTTGGAGCAGTTCAGGCGTGCAGTAGCAGAAACAAATGGGAGTAAGAATGCAATGAATAATTTTTCAGGTACATACTGTGTTTGAGCTATTTTTTATAACTCTGCAATACCAATATCTCTTCTTATTACTATAGAATAAGAAATTAATACCAAGAAAGCCGAAGGAAACTGTTAAGCAGTGCAAATAAAGAATGTGTAATATGTTGTATCTGGTGGGGATTTTTTTGGGTTCTGTGTTTTCCAATTTCTGTTCTTAATGATCCACCCACTCTTCTTCTTATGACTTTAGGGACTGAATACTTATTCCACACCTAGCTCCCAAAGTCTGGAACTTCTGGTTACTTATTTAACATATTGAATATATTTTGACAATAATTTACATCACTTTTTAAAATAAACCTTGAGGGCAAAGGTGAGCAAACAGAGGAAATGAATGAACTTGAAGCAATTAAAATATGTTTAAAAGTCAGCTTGAAGATGTAAAAACATGCAGGCTAAGGTATTGGTTACAATTTGTAAAATGTACAGGTAATGTCCTTTTTAATAACTAGTGATTAAATGGTAAACTGGTAAAGTCTTCCATAAGCTTTTACCTATTTTGGAGGCTGATGCTCAAGTTTACCGAGAGCTGTGTTTGGCAATATTAGAGAATGACTTTGCACTACTTACCAGATTATTGAAGTTAACTTTTAAAATCACACCATTACTGTTTTAGTCACTCTGATTTTTTTTAGATAGGAAATGAATAACAAATAAATATAAACTTTCTGGCAAGAGGTATGATTTGGTAGGTTGCAGAATAAAACCAAAGAGTTTTGCAAATCAAAAAACTGGATCAAGCTTTTAAAATCTGTTGTCTACTTGCATTTATGCTATGGGTTACTATTTTCTATAGAATTCTTTTGGGGGAGGTGGGGTGGTTGTTATAATTATAGGCCCTCAGTGCTGATATTAATGATGAATTGCTCTGTCTGACACTGGCGTATCTAACCTGATCTCCGTAGTTCCCTGGATCTCCAGGAATGGTATGGTTAAAGGTTACATTTAACATAGTCTGTGACTTGTCTTCCTATTCTGTGTGTATGTTTTTCCTGTTAAAACAAACAACCACAGAGGAAGTCAAGTAATTTTGATACTGGATTTATGATTAAGTTATTACCACATTTATTTCTAAAAATTAGTTAGCTTGCTTATAGACAATATAGTTATAGGGAGTTATTATCTTCTGATGCAGCTGAAGTTACTGATTCACATTTTTAACATTCTACCATGTGTGGATCCTAACTGGGACATCCTCTTTTTTCCATATGGAGCCATGATGGGAAGTCAGCTGGAGTCTGAATTCCTAAGCTTTTGTGCTCAGAACTTAGTGTTAGATAGATTTTTTTTTTTTATTAAGTTTAATGTACTTAAGTATACATAATCCTATGTAATATTTGCTATCTTTGAAGCTGAAAGAATTTGAGATTGTTTTATGTAGATCATTATTCATTCATACAAAGAGCTGTCATACTTTGACAGAATTTTTAGTCCAGCTTTTGCAGTTGAAGCTAAAGGAAATGTTAGCAGGAAAAGTAAAATGTACCTGTATTAGAATCTATCAAAATAAGCAACTTTACTTATGGCATCTATTTACAAAGCTTTTTTCAAGATTTTAAGCAGTTAGGAATTTAGTTTCACCCAAAAGTAAATATTAAAAAAAACCCCAAACAAACCAAACCAAAACCCACAACAAACCCCTTCTATCTTTGTAGAAGCTACAGTCAGAATCTGAGAGGAATGACATTTTTGTCATTACTTTTCTCACTTCTTCACAATTCAGTTTTATCTCTGAAATCTTGAGTACATTTTTTTTTTTACTTAACTTGATATTATAAAGCCCATACATTTTCAAAGGTCCATATGCTATCATATTTGTCATTTGAAATGAGTTGTTTTCACACTTGCTATAAGAAAATCAATATGCACAGCAGGGGAATTTAAAAACTGTTATTTGCAACTTTGAGAGCCACCTGGACATCCTGAGAGGCAGTTGCTCTAGAAGGAGCAAGAATTATTTTAAGTACTCTAATGGACTAAATTAAATTCATGTTAGCATTTATTTTATTGCAGAAATGCTCAAAATCTCAATTGTATATTTAATGCTATTTTTGTTTTGTATCTGTATGTGTAGCGTACTCCAATATGTATTTGTAGCTTTGAGAAGTTATTTGCAGTAGCATCACATCGAAGATGTAAAAACATACAGGCTAAGGTGTTGGTTACGATTTGTAAAATGTACAGGTAATGTCCTTTTTATAACTAGTGATTAAATGGTAAACTGGTAAAGTCTTCCATAAGCTTTTACCTATTTTGGAGGCTGATGCTCATCTTGATGCAATCAAGAGGCTGATGGTCAAGCTCAAGTGATGAGCTCTGTAAGCGTAAGTAAAAAATAATCTGGTAAATAAGCCTCCCATTTTGATTCATTGGGAAAAACAAACAAAAAAACCCCCAAAACCAAACCCCTGAATAAATGGAGCATTTTTTACTTCTGTGATTACACATTAAGTCTTACGTGATCAGGTAAGTATTAACTATATCTGTAGCAAGATTACTTGGTGGAAAATAATATTGGCCGTCGTTTATTTAAAACATTAAAATAAGAAAACACTTCCTTTGTACACAAGATATAATGCCCAGTAAAATGCATAATTTGTTCTTTTTTTTCAGTTAGGGCCAAGCTTGGAATTTTGTACTATTTACCACTGCATAAAACTTCATATTCTTTTTTTTCTGCATTACTGATTTCATGTATATTTGCAGATGAAACACTGAAATTGTTAAAAGAGCTAACAAGTAGAAAATCTCTTCAAGTGCCAAATATCTATTACCATTTGCCTCATTTGTTGAAAAATGAAGGAAGCCTTCAACCTTCTGTGCAGGTTGGCCTTGGAAGAACAGGAGGTATGCTGATACAATGTTTATTTTATGTTTTATATCTGGAGGACTTTCTAGTTTTAGTAATATAAATTACTGTATTACTTGGTAGATCAAGGACATCTCATTTAACTTGTGTGATATTGATATCTTAGAATTCGCGCTGAATCCGTGATCAAAGGAGTTTGACTTCAGCTTTGCTCTTTTCTGCATAATCTCAATCACACCCCATGCGTTGTTAAGGTACACATTAAGAAGCATTTAGTTTGGATGAATTTTTTTATAACTAAGTAAAAGGGAACAAAGCTGAAGCTGAACTGCTAATGGACATATCCCTTTGGCTTTTCAGATTTGTGGGGCAACCATGCATGGGTATGATTTAGAGTTCATGTTTCTTTTTTTTTTTTTTTTTTAACAATATATTTCAATGTATAACTTAGAATTGGGAGAACTAGGATAATCAGATACAATTGTGTCAGTAAAATGTGGACATTCATTGGAGGGGAAGAAAATAATCAGTGTTGTGCTGCGGTACTGTAGATCCCTTTTTTTTTTTTTTTTTTTTTTTTTTTTCCCTAATCCTCACAAATTCTGAGCTTTGGTCATTAGGATAGTTCCATGGAATCCCACTCTTGGAGCTCTAGAAAATAGATAGCATAAAGCCCAACCAAGCTGATAGACCTCAAAGCGTGTGTGTGTGTGTGTATGTGTGTGTCTTTAAGCTTGAAGGCCCCACCAATGAATCCTTGTTTCTCCATGTGCCATCTGTCTTGAATGGCTTGTGTTATTGTCCACTAGACCTTTCTTTTTTTCTTTTCTCCCTCTCCTTGCTTTTGAAAGAAGCATTAGTTGTTCCTGACCTGTATTTTTTTCATTACTTCAGTAAGTTTGAATGCCTCCTTCTTTTAACAGAAGGCATGCCTGTGTGACAAATGTGTAGGCTCAAGCCATAGGGTTATTTTTGGACTATAAACACCATTTATTTCAATGTTATTCAGGAAGGAAAAGGCTCATATTCCTTTATTGTTTTAAGTAAAACCTGTATAACATCCCACTGGGAATATATGACAGAAGTTTGAAATTACAAAACAGGAATTAGGTTTATTTAATTAAAAAGAGGGAGGAAATTCTGAGTTGAAATTATTTTCCCATCTTCCCCTTTCCTGGTCACTGTGCTTTTTGAGTGTTTGTTTTAAAATTGTTTTAAAAATTCAGAGCTTGTTAATGTGTAGTTGCTAGGCAAAGCAGGCTCTATAAGGAAGGATAAACAATGTTTTTAATAGTTGTTTGATCTTATATATTTATGATGTGGTAAATCATTTCACACAGATGCCTCAGAATGCTGGTGCTGACTTCATGAAGTCTGCTTTATCCTTTTACTGTGTTCCTGATGCTATCTGCTGTGTTCCTAGTAGGTAGCCAGCCCTGGGTATGGTGTGGGGTGAAGAAGAAAAGACTGTGGAAAAGTTAAGGAACATAGGAGTCAAATGGCCAGTTGAAAGATGGTGTTAATAGTGTTGTAGCTGGGGCCAGATTGCTTTGTGTTTGAGGTGCTTTTAACAGAGATAAGATATTTCAATGAGGAATTTCCAGGCAGTCTTGATGACCTGCACTTGTTTTTCTAGAAGAACCCAAATCAGGTGCAAGGAAAGTAATAGTTTTTCAGCAGTGTCATTTTAAAAGATGACTTCTGAGCAGTTAAATACTTGAACTGTGAAGAAGGGTTATGCCAGTTTGAAAATAAAACTGAATTAGGAAGTTTAATCACTCTATAAGTCTTGGTGCACCTTATCTGATTAATACCATGGTGGTTGTTGTTATCTGTTGGGTTTTGCGTGGCAAGGTTTTGGTAGTGAGGAGGCTACAGGGGTGGCTTCTGTGAGAAGCTGCCAGAAGCTTCCCCCATGTCCAACAGAGCCAATGCCAGCTGGCTCCAAGTTGGACCTGCCGCTGGCCAAGGCTGAGCCCATCAGCGATGGGGGTAGCGCCTCTGGGATAACAGATTTTAGAAGATCGAAAAAAACCCCCAGCACCTGCAGCTGAAGAGAGGAGTGAGAATATGTGAGGAAAAAGCCCTGCAGACCCCCAGGTCAGTGCAGAAGGAAGGGGAGGAGGTGCTCCAGGCGCCGGAGCAGAGATTCCCCTGCAGCCTGTGGGGAAGACCATGGTGAGGCAGGCTGTCCCCCTGCAGCCCAGGGAGGTCCATGGTGGAGCAGATATCCACCTGCAGACCAGGGATGACCCCACGCTGGAGCAGGGGGATGCCCGAAGAAGGCTGTGACCCTGTGGGAAGCCTATGCTGGAGCAGGCTCCTGGCAGGACCTGCAGACCTGTGGAGAGAGGAGCCCACACTGGAGCAGGTTGGCTGGCAGGACTTGTGACCCTGTGGGGGACCCACGCTGCAGCAGTGTGCTCTTGAAGGACTGCATGCCATGGAAGTGACCCATGCTGGAGCAGCTCCTGAAGAACTGTAGCCCATGGGAAGGACCCACATTGGAGAAGTTCGTGGAGGACTGTCTCCTGTGGATGGGACCCCACTCTGGAGCAGGGGGAGAGAGCAAGGAGGAAGGAGCCAGCAGAGACAATGTGTGATGAACTGACCTCAACCCTCATTCCCCATCCCCCTGTGCTGCTCGGGGGGGGGAGGTAGAGAAAATCAGGAGTGAATTTAAGCCTGGGAAGAAGGAAGGAAATGTTTTTAAGATTTAGTTTTTATTTCTCATTATCCTACTCTGAGTTGATTGGTAATTAATTAAACCAATTTCTCCAAGTTGAGTTTGTTTTGCCCATGACGGTAATTGCCGAGTGATCTCTCCCTGTCCTTATCTCGACTGACGAGCCTTTTGTTATATTTTTCTCTCCCCTGTCCAGCTGAGGAGGGGGAGTTGTAGAGCAGCTTTGGTGGGCACCTGGCATCTAGCCAGGGTCAACCCACCACACCTATGCAATAATCTGGCATGTCTAGGATTAATTTTTTTTGTTTGCTGTGTATGCTCTGAGTGTTGGTGGTGATTATGTTAATCATGCTCCTGATGATGGCTGTCATATTTTTATTTACTGTTATCTCCATATTTTAACTCTGCGTTTCTTAAGCAATGCTTTATTATAAGATTTTTGTTTTCTATCCTGTGTATGAAATCACTGAAAGTATATTTCTGGTTTGTTTGATTTCAGTTTCCATTGTAATGGGAATACCTACAGTGAAAAGAAAAGTCAAGTCTTACCTTACAGAAACTCTTCACTCCCTTATTGATAAGCTGTCCCCTGAAGAAAAACTGGATTGTGTTATGGTTGTCTTTATAGGAGAGGTAATCACTTAAGTATTTTTATACAATTTCTAACCTGCCTTTAATTACAAGTACCACTCCTTTCAGGTATTGTTGAGGATCTCCTTTTTCTTCAAGACATAGCCAAATGACTGTCTTCTCCTTCCATGAAAAAGAGACCATGTCAGTCTTGTGTTTCTGAGAGAAATGATCCCGAGGAGCCCAGCTTTTTCGCTTTTATCAAGGCAACAGTGGACACAAATTCAGTGGACTGGTTATTTTGCAAATCTTCTGATGCTTATACATAGTGACGGATAATGTGCTAATTACCTTATTCCTTCAACATCAAAATAATGGTTAAGGGACTCCAGTGTCATAGGCAGGATCCGTCCCATTCTCTTCATGCTACCGCTTAGTTCTTCGTTAAATGAGTGCTGCAGTTTGAGATGTTAGGCACAGATTGTTATTGATTTCATTTTCTGGACAGTGTGGATATTGTAAGTCCAGACCTTTTTCATGGGTTAATTCAAACAGTGTTCAGTTGGACTGTTTGGTCAGTTTGGCTGTGATTTAGTGGAAATCAAATTTCAGAAATAATTCTGTTGGCTGCTGGGAATTGCATATACTTATTTTTGTCTGTATGTTTTTCTCAGAAGTCTGACTTGGAGAGTGGGAAATTTATATATATTGGTTTGACCTTCATCCATCTAACCATATAGTGCTGTACTGAAACAGTGTTTTGAGTCCCACAGATGAAAATTCGAATCCTCTAGTTATAACTGAAAATAGTTTTAATCCTGTGAGCCAGTGTCCTTTCAGGGATGAATCAGTGGAAAAACAGATAGGCATTTTAATACTTCTATTATCAGCACATTTTAAAGCTTTCCTTGAAAAGTTTGTAAACTTTTAACCTGTAGCTGAGAACTGATTCTTATGGTTTTCTAATGTAAATTGCTCTGTTTTCTTTTGCTTGACAGTCAGTCAAAAACTATTTGTCTGGATAGGTACTGCTTTTCTGCAGAAAATGCTCTTAAAACATCTGTTGGTTGAGAATATCAAGAGAACAGAATTCATTCTGAATGCTAGGGTTTTCTTAACTGTATTAGTTGGAGTAATTTTATTGCTTTTTAGTATGGCTTCTTTTCAAGTTTAAAACTGAAGTTTCATTTTGTTTTGCTTAAGGTGGTCTGAGCTATGAAGTTGGTGAGTTATCATTGGATTCTGTCTTTTATGAAACATAGGAGTGAATTGTCCCCAGTGGCACAAGTTTCTCTTGTCACCTTAGACAAGCCGTATTGCTATACCCGAGTTTTCCATAGCTAAAATAACTTTCTTCCTTTGAGGTGGTGTGAAATTCTCTTCCGTCTTGGGAATGATTCTACAAAAGTGACTGTGAAGGAACTGGATGTTTTAACATGGGAGATATTGCTTCTGTGCCCAAGAATTGTGTGGTTTGCTCTGGAGTGGGATACTGTTTCTCTGTCTTATCCCTGTATCTGTCTCTTTGAGAGCAGCGCTATGTGCTTACATATCTGCTATGGGTACTGCAAGCCATGAACGTCTGGGAAAATTTGAAGAACCTAAGTTTGAATTCTTGTTCTGTTACAACAATTCCTTAGTTTTGCGTTTCTTTTTCTTTACTCCATCCAATTTTATGTCTTTCCTGCTTCACTATTTCTTTGACCATGTTTTATGTTTTCTTAAGTTCAGTATCTTATAGTTTGTTTTGTAATTGCTACAGGTAACTCTTTCAATGATGAATATGGTACAGTAAATACTTCATCCTGAACTATGCTGTGTTTTTTCTGTTATGCTGTATATTTCAGCTTCCTTCTGCAAGATGAAAAGTGTAGGTTTATTAAGCATTTTCTCTGGCTACTTGAAGGAAAGCCTGCTCCCATGGTGGACTTCTGTTTCTCCTTAAACAAAAGAAAGGGCTTTAGTTTTTAAAATAGCTTTGTCTGTGGGGTTTCCTAGCCTAAAATGCGTTAGACTATTGCTATCATTAACATGTGTGTGTTAATTAATGAAGGCTTATTTAAAAATACATTAGAACTTTGACCAATTATGCTTGTATTAAAAATTATGTCAAAAGTATCTGAAAAAAAGCATGGCCTCCACTCAACATCTGTGCAGCTTACAGCAAGAAATGGTCATACTGTGAGGTTAGGTAATTTTGCTAATAAGCTTAAAATTACTATCTCTCTATAGCTTGTACCAACAAAAAAAGCACAAGACTACAAAAATGTTTTTACGAGAGAATTATGTGAAAATGGTATTTTAAAAGGATTTTAGTATTTTCTTGCTGACTTTATTTGAGAAATCAGATTGATAATTGCTTCTTAAGAAGCATTGCTGGGAGCCATAGTCATGGACTGTAATCTCTTTGTGCTAAGCACCCTAAAAACCCTCTTTTAATAATGCTGGCTTTTTAGCAGTTCAATCTCACTACTTTCTTGTAGATTTGACTTTTTTACTAGTAAACAAGTTGAAAATTAAGGCTAATGGCCTTCTGCAAACAGCATGAACAGTGTAAACAGATGAGCTAGTAAATATAGATGCATTATGGTTGCTAAATAAAGAGATCTGCATATTCATTTACTGTATAGATATTTCTCAGTAATATAATCATACACAGTAAATTTCCATACTGGAAGTTTGAGGAATTCTAAAATATCTCAGCTGATGTGATATCTAATCACCAATTTAAATAAATGCTAGAATTGCTTGACAGTAAACTGTGCAATTGTCCCAGTAACTGACATATGTCCATGTTCTCCAATTTGTTAAAGTAACTTTATTGCAGAATAATTTGCAGGTATTCATTAGGATGACTAATAAATAGGCATGATTCATTATACCTCTATACTTAAAAATCTTTTTATTCCTCTTCACTGTGTAGCTAGTTCATAGGCTCATCAGATGACTTGAAACAAGCGATTTAAATCTCATAAACCTGCTCTGTATGAGAACTTGCTTTCAGAATGAACTATAGGTTCTAGGTTTAAGAAACTATGAACTCCAGATTAAAATTGTTGTCTAGTATTTTTGTGTAACAGGATTTGTAATTAACATGGGAAACATGGTTTTGAAGTACTTTACATCATAGTGGAACAGCAGACACACACACGTGTGTGTGTATATATATATATATACACACACACACACTCTACTGAATATAGGAGAAGTTAAAATACTTTTCTGGTAGGTAAGCAATTTTTTTTTTTCCCTGTGGGGAGATCTCATTTATCATGAAGAAACTGCATCTTAGACTTGTTCTAAATATATCACAAATTATTGTCAGGCCACTTCATTAATCAGTGACTGCACTTAGCACAGTTTTTTGTACAAACAGTAATCAATGTGCATTGGAAAGACTATAAGTCCTTGATTTGACAAAAAATATCAGAAAGACAAATCATTTCAGTTAGAATCAGAAGACACTACAGGTATGCAAAAGCATTTTGCTAATTCTGTATACTACTGATTACATCTGACTAGGCAATAATTGGCCAGGCATTTATTCTTGGAGCACTAGCCCATATATTACACTTTTTTGCATATTGCTTATTCAGATCTTACTCTGTTGTTTTATGTGTATACAATTCACTTAGGCTAGAAAAACTTGCATATCTTGATTATCTTTTACTGTCACTGTGTCATCTCTTTATGTAAACAGTGGCTGCCAAATTAAAAGATGTTGATCTTCAGTAGTGTTTCTCTGTGCTCCTTTTGTGGAGAATCTTTTTTTCTTTATTATTTTTTTGGAAAAGTTTCTTTACTGGTTGGGTCTGTGTGACACAAGCACCCAGCAAGGTACCATTTTGTGCGCTGGTAGAACAAAGCCTCAGCAAATTAAGCACTGAGTGCACATACTGGGTCAAACCTTGCTGAACCTGTTTTGGATGTATTAACATTGGAGTGCAATATGAAAAACTTCTCCAGCAAAATAAACAAGCCTGTTTTTTTTACCTTTTCTTGCTCTGGACCTGAATTATAGATCTCTTTGATCAGCAGATCTCTTGATAGAAAACAAAGGAGTATTTTGTCTCTCTTGCTCTCAACCTGGATGTATTAGTAGCATCCCGGCTACAGAGATGTTCCATGCTTTCTGCTAGTTGTTGAAAACTTGAGAGCCGCTCCTTCCTGGAGCTGCCCTGGAGAGTGTATTCCTAGTCCTCAAAAGATCTGACTGCACATCTCAAGTTGGAGAAAGACCAATAGATCTTAGCATATACATATGCATACATATATATATATTTAAAAAAAATATAAAAAAATCGAAGTTAGACAAGGCCATTGTGCCAAATGATACATTATCTTTACCAGGTAATTTTAAAGGCCTACACAGATGATAGCTTTTGCTTTGGACTTCTCATTCAAAACTGATCAGGATGAACACAGCTTCTAGATATACTGCCAACTCTTGTATCTGGAAGGGTAGCTTGGCCTGTCAGTGAGAATTTGAGATGTTTAAGCTGCTGTTGCAATCCCTGCTTCTTTGGCACCTAATCTTTGGTACCCAAAGACTATGGACTTCAGACCTGGATGACTAACTGAATTGACACTTTAAGTTTTGGATAACACTATCAAATTTTGCTATTGTGGTCTGCCTTGGCCTACAGATAATGAGGGCAAACTCCTTCTGTCCTCCAAATAAAGAACACGTATCATAGAAGGGTGCTTTTGATGGCACACAGCAACTACCTATCTTCTTCTGGAAAACAACCTTTTCAATGATTTACAGGCTCACCCAATGACAAGAAGAAGTTTCCCCAGGTTGCCAGGCCACATATGCTGCTTTCTTTCAGACTCTACAAACCAGGCTTCATCTGTAATATGCACAAAACTAGTAGAAGGCTATATGACACTAATATAACTTTCATCTGGATGTCCTGTTTTGAATTGTTCCTTGATTTTTTTTTTTTGTTCTGGCTGGCTTTCTTAAAAGCTAAACTTGTTCTCTGATGTGGTGTTGTGGTTCACAGCACAATCCATATGGATGTATGCCCTCACGTTCGAGGAGCTATTGCTGCCAAAGGCTTTGCATTGTGAAACCCTGTCCTGAACTGAATTGGGTTAATTACAGAAACGACTGCAGAGAGAACGATATTTCTTACTTGTGTGGTAAAGTGGGAACTTTCAGTACGGGAGGGATGAAGTCATTAGCTCATGTAGGACACACAGGCTACATTTGGCTTATGTAACATTAGACAGCTATGTTATGACAGTATTCTGCATTCCTGTTTTTTGCTTGCATCTTTTTCTCATGTTCCCTGTATTTAACTTGAACTTGCTGCTTCAGATCTGAAAGCAGACACTATATTCCTGAAAAGATTTTTTTTTTCAGTTGCATTTGTTGAACTCTAACCCTTATTACCTTTTTCCACAGGCTTTATTTTTATCTGTACTTTATTGCAACCACTGGAATGGTGTGAACTGCTGCACTTTTATTCCTCAGGGCTTTTTCTTCACTGCATAAATATCCCAAAATAAGTCCAAATGCCACTTTAGTGGCTGCTTTTTCCTATGTGAATTTTTATGCCTTGTATATAGGTAATTATATTCGTATGTACTTTCACCATTTCAAGACAAATACGTGTTTGCTTTGCCTTTTCTGGAGGCAGTTCAATTGTTTGTTATTATTTAAAAAACATTGTAAAATTATTCCACCCCTATTCTACAGGGATGACAAAAGATCAAATAAAATTGTAGAAACTAGTAAGCAATGAAATGACCATGCTTTGCAGATTAGCATGGGTGTTTGCCAGGGATTTTTTTCTTTTTTTGGAAGATGTTCTTGAATAAGTTAAGGCTTGCTTCTAGTAGATTTAATTTAAGAATTAAGATCTGGATAATCTAACAGCCTGGGTAAACCACATTGTTTAGAATGTACTGTACAGTTAATGTCTGAATTTCCCCCCCCCTCTTTCTCTGTAGCTTCTCTTCTTGAACTTGTAGTATCTTGATATTCTGCACCTTACTTTCCTTTCCTAGTCGCTTGTGAAAAAAATCTTTGGAATTTTAGTGCCATCTTTGCTTCTATTAGGACTTCTTTTCTTAAAACTGACTCTTTGACAACTGAAATAGAAATTTAATCCAAACAGAGGTTTGGTCTGTTAAGGCAGGATCTGAGATTAGAGAATCACTGAGATTGGAAGGGACCTTTAGATAATCATCTAGTCCCACGCCACTGCTCAAAGCAGAGTCAACTGCTGAAAACTTGTACATTTTGCAAAGCATTTCAATATGCATCTTGAAAATTAAAGCTTTAAAAAAAGCTAAGGTTGCAAGTCAAACTTCCAGAATAAGAAAATGCTACCATTGCATTGCTTGTGCTCTGTATCATGGCATTCTATCATGCTTTTCTGTGGTTTTTGTTTGTTGGTAGTTTATTTTTCACCCCATTTGGAGAACCTAATGTGAAAATGAGGTTTTTCACTAGCCAGGTGCCAGTGTTGACACATACAGTTTAACGCATACAGTTTAATTTTTCATAGCAGCTGTCATTCTGTAGCACTTCATATTCCTAAGTCCAGCGTTTAGCACTTCTGATCACATCAAGTGGACGAGTCATGGGAATTGGAGTAAGAGTAGTGAAAAACTAAGTAAAACTTCATTTGTAATGTATCCAGTATCACTAGATAAGTTGTTGCAGGAGGGCTAAGACAGGAAATAAAAGTGGGGACACGAATCCCATGCTTTACAGTGGAATGCAGATGTCTGAACTTCAAGGCTATTTTGGTTCTTCTAGCAGTACCACGTGTACAAGACCACATCTTGTATGGTCTGATGCAAACTGTTTGTGTGCTTGCTTTGCCTGTGTGTCAGCTTGGCTCCAGTCCTGTTTCGACTCACTGTTTTGCTTGTTTAGATTTTACATACATGGATTAGAACCGATTATCAGTTTGAGATGGTGTTACAGGTGCAATCTAGGTACCACTAAATTAAATTGAAGCAAAATCTAAAGCAAAGACAATATTTTCACTTAGTATGTAGCTAAGTTGTGGACCTTGTTACTACTGGATATTGTGAAATATGAGTGGGTATTCTGAAGTGAATCAGGCAAATTCACCAAGACCAGATCCAGGAGGAGCTATTGAATCTAATGATATGGATACCAGTCAGGGCTAGGAATTATAAACTGTTGATTACCAAGAACTGGGAGGTATGTGAAGGGAAAGAAGGTTCATTCTGTACATGCCCTGTTTATTGCACTCTACACTGCACTGGTGCAGCCCCACCTCGAGTACTGTGTGCAGCTTTGGGCACTTCAATATAAGGACATCAGACTATCAGAGTGTGTCCAGAGGAGGGTGAACCAAGATGGTGAAAGGCCTCGAGTGTAAGACTTACAAGGAGTGGATGAGTTCACCTGTTTTTTTAAAATTGGAGAAGAGAAGGCTGAGGGGTGACCTCATTGAAGTCTACAGCTTCCCCAAGGGGGGTGGCAGAGGGGAAGGTGCTGATCTCCTCTCTCTGGTGACCAGGGATTGGACACAAGGAAATGGAATGAAGCGGCGTCAGGGGAAGTTCAGACTGGACATTAGGAAAAGATTCTTCACTGAGAGGGTGGTAGGTCACTGGAACAGGCTCCCCGGGGAAGCGGTTACAGCACCAAGCCTGTCAGAGTTCAAGGAGTATCTGGGTGATGCTTTTAGTCATATGGTTTAGTTTTAGGTAGTCCTGCGAGGAGCAGGGAGTTGGACTTGATGATCCTTATGGGTCCCTTCCAACTTCAGATATTCTATGATTGTATCTTTTGTTTTTCTATGCATCTGCTACTGCTAAGACAGTAAGTAGACCTTTGGTCTAAAATGCGATGGTTTTCCTTACATTTTGAGAAACAATCTACCTTCTGTCATTCTTGAAGGTAAGAAGTAGGTAGGATTTAACAGTATGAAAGGGTTGATTCTTAAAACTAGAAATCTTCGGTTTTGTCTGATAGTTGGCTAGCTGTTAATCAGAACTTTCTAACCTCTTGTTTTGTCTGCTAGGTTATATATTCTACTACTTTGCTGTGCACATGCTTACTCATATAAATCAATAAAAATGGAAAATTCATTGCTGCTCTGGTTCTTTGTGTGTTTGTTATGAATAACAATGTTTGTTCAGACAAACCTTAGAATAATTGCAAATTTGAAATGCAGCCTCACCTAAACTAGAGAAGGTACGTTAGAGTTGTAGGGCAGCATCTTACAAAAAACTGAGGAAATTTAAAAACTTATTTCACTGACAGTTTGAACTTTAGTTTGTTCCACAACAGACTCTGAGTTTTCTTTTAGAGAGATTCATCAAAGCAGTCTATATGTGTGTCTCATCAAAATTGCTGATGCAAGGAGTTAAACCTTAGATGTTGCCATGTTCACAGGCTTATGAAACTCCATAGATCTCATAAACTAAAATCTTCTTTTCTTGCTGAAAAGTTTAGGTAGGCTCAAGGGGATACTGGCGAGGTACCTTGAAGAGGAGTCTCATGAAGTAACCTGAATTGCAGGTAGTTGGAGCGTGTATGGTAGCAGGAGGGAGTACTGTGTATGCTTGTCCTGTTCTAATTCTTTGCTATGTATCTGTTCCTGGCTGCCACTGCTGGAAGCAAGATGCTGAGCTGGATCAATCTTTGGTCTCATCTGCTATGAATGAAAAAAGGAGGATGTCTTGCTCCAAGTGTTCTTGCTTTCTCTTGGAGATCAGTGATTTCATATGACTAGGAAGAAAGAACTGGTGGAAAGATATGAACTGCTGATATTGAAATAACCACCCCTACTTATGTCTTTCATTATTTCCCAGAGATTCACCTAACAGGACAAACTTGTTTGTAAGGCTTCATGTGATTTATTGATAAGATGCACCTTTGTGGCTGGCACTGTTAACTCTTTGGTTGTGGCCTATCACAATTTGCATTTAATTGCTTTAAAGGGATTAGTTGTTAAAATGTTCATTTTTGCTTCTTTTTCTTGGGTCCCAAACTCCTAGGGATTATTTAATCTTCAACCTTAAGAGTTTTACTAAGGAAAAATTCTGGTTTTGTTATTGCCTTCTGATCTGGTAGACAAAAACATGCATAGCTATAGTCTTACAGATTGTGCTGCTTTGGTTGGGATCACCAGTGACATTTCATTTCCATAGTTGCAAGCAGCACTGATACCATGAAACAGAATTTAAGTTCATCATAGCTGTTCCAAAGTCAACCTAATATCTACCAGATGATCTTCACTGGAAGCCATGTCTTTCATGGACAACATTTTAATCTGGATTAATTAATTTTTTAATTAATCTGGATTTCTCCTGTCCTGTTTAAGGTTCTTAGAGAGGACAAGGGTATTACTCCTTCATGTTATATATAGTTCATAATTTTCAGCAGTCTTGTGACCTGCAGGTTGATAAAGAGGACCTTAGGTCTTATTTTGTCAAGGCAGTAAATGCTTTCTTCCTCAAATATGTGGAACAGATTTTGGTCAATAATAGATTTTTTTTTTTTTCCTGTTCCTTTTCAGTTACTAGCTGAATTTATTGATACTGCTTAGAAGATCCTTAGGTTAGAGCAATTATCTGGCTATTCCAGATCTCCTTCTGTTGCTACCCTACAGTCTTCTCTATAGTTAACTCTTCCCTTGCCTATAGTCACAGCTTGATCAAATTTATTGCATATTCTCATACTTATTTCATGAGGTTGTGCGAAATAACTTAAAGTGCCACCTTCCTGGGACATGTCCACAGCTGAAGGGTGTTGGCAAAGATCCCACTTAGTGTTAGGCTGGGTAATGAGGAGAGTTGGTTGCCTCTGGATGTTCTGATGTGGAAAGATGACAGTCAACCTGCTATCCTGAGGAGAAGAGTTTGGTGTTGGAATCCTGGTTCTGAATCTCAGATGCTGCTCTTAGATATGAATACAACTGCTTATTTAGAAATAATGGCAGGATCTCAAGTTTTTAATGCATTTGATCATGTGAAAAACGACATCAACTCTATTAATCTCAAGGTTCTTTTTCATTCTAAAAGCAGCATCTCCTTTTGCACTATGCAGATGCAGTGATTGTTGATTCAGAAGGAAGGTTACCTACTAACCCAGCAGTGGTACTTGCTGTATCTCGTGTTCAGTGCAGCTAGACCAGACCATCTTGACTTCATGTGACAGCAGCACAGATTACAATATGAGGTTGGAAGACTGCAGGCTAAGTCTCTTTAACATGAAGCTATTGTGATTGCAGCTCTGACTGGGAAACTGCCAACCTTTTGCGTGAAGGACACAAACAAATAAGGGGAACTAGGGAAAAACCCTCTTATTGCAGACTTTCTTTTTTTTTTTCTGATTGTGGTGCATTCTGTATAAGTGTGTAAGGTTTTAAAAAGCACTAGCAAGGCTTCATGGTGTATCTGCAAAATAGGTTAAAACTATGTGCACTCTAAGGAGACTTGCATTAATGCACAGGCTTGTGACCAAGCATATGCTTCCAGTTGGGATGAAGTTCAGTATTTATTTTAATCTCTGGAATACTGTATATAAACTAGCTGTGTTTCTGCTCTGTGTGTGTATGTATATATATTTATATATAAATATATAAAAATCTTGCATTTCTCTATGCAATTACAGTATGGACTGTTTAACAAGTATTTGAGTTTTTAATGCTAGACTGGCTAATTTAAGTTTGGCATGCCAACTGGAAATTCAGATTGTTTGTCTTTTTCGTATGCTGACTAAACTACAATTCTGTATTTTTAATGTTTAAAAGGTTTAAAAAAAAGGAAAAAAGAAATGTTTCAGTTAAAGGTGGATATACTAAAATTATTTTTAGATAGTCACTTAGGTCACTGATTTGCAACTGTTGTACACAGCAGAAAAAGTTATGTCTTAAAACTCCATTCCAGTAATAAACTGTGTGTGAACAATCCATATGTGTATTTAAAGACTTAGTGATATATCAAGGTCCATATGGACTTGTGAGTCTCCTTGTGTGGAACTCACTGCAGGATAATTTAAAAAATGTGAATACTTTATCTGCTTATTAGCACTTCTGTCCAGCACTAGGCTTAGCACTTACAAAGAAAATATGTATGAAAAATTTATAACAAATGCTTTCTACTCACATGTTCTTCTAGTATTTAGAACCTGCTTTTGGAAGAAACCCACTGTTGCCCTTTTTGGAAAAGTGTGAGTCAGTGGTATTATGTTGGATTTTATAAAAATAAATCTTTTAAAATAGGAATGGTAATTTTTAAGATCAAAGGGTAAGCACCTTTATCAAACAAGATTAGTGGTTCTATAGAAATGCTTGGAAGGGATTTATTCTCTGTGTGTATAATCCTTTAATGATAACCTGCATTACAAATTCATCAGAAAAAGTATGAACTGTTCCTTTGTTTCCAGCATTTCAAAGGCAGCTATTTCGCCAGAATCCTCATGAGCCACCAGAATCTGGGTTGATTTATAGACTGTAAATTTTCTTTAGAAAACTGATAAATAGTATGTCAAATTATTAGATTAGTAAGTATAACAAAGATTAGGGTTTTCAGTCACATTTGTGAGTTCACAAACTCTCTTCTCCTGGAATGCATGTGTACAACCAAGTGAATAGGCTGAATAATTGGCCAGTTCTGGCAAGTGAGATGATCTAGACTTTTCCAGAATGTCACAATTTGTATTTTGACCAACAAGTAATTTTTAAAATCTGTGCATCTTTAAGAACGAGGTTATTGATAGGATTGATAGTCCCTCAAGTTTAGTCTCTGATGCAAAAAAGCAACCCTAGTCAGGGAAACAGCATGTTCATTGCTATCTGTGGTTGGGGCATCCACACTTTAAATGCAAAGTTTAGGAGATGTATTTTCAAAAGAGGAGTGTGTTCAATGCCCTGTTTTCCAGAAAGCTTTCCTTGGTAATATTTTCATATATATTATTATTATATAACAATAATATGAAGTTCTTACTACACAATGCTCAGTGATCATTTTGTCATTAAGAGCGTGAGAGATTGCACGAAAATACCAACAGTTGGATTAGAACTGTCTGTTAAGTGAAGATATGAGGCAAATATTATTCCCCTCTGTTTACAAAAAAAGTTTCTTCTCCCATTAGACATAAGACATAGTTCATGTGTGATGTGTTCCTATATTACTCAAATATCTTACATGCTGAAATTGATTTTCAAGTACAGCTACCTCCAATGTTTATTTTACTGGGTTCTTTTAAAAAATAGCTCCACAACTGTTAAGTATTCTATTCGTTTTGTGTGTTTGTTTTTTTCCAGACTGATCTTGATTATGTTAACAGCGTTGTTGCAAGCCTGGAAAAAGAGTAAGTTGTAGTTTTAATGGGGGATTTCTTGGCTTATTGGTGGGTATGCTTTTTGTTTTTTCCTAAATTAGGTTGTGATAAGTAATAAAAAGTATTCTGGAAATAGGAGACGACGCATTTTTGTTTCTTGGGAGTTTGGACTTTCGAACAAAAAAAGTAATAGATGACAAATTGAGGGGCAGTGATTCAGTCAGTTAAATTGTAAAGCAATAAATGGGATTAAATTATTTGGTGCACCATAAACAGATGGGATTGTTTTAACATGAATGGAAATCTGTGACATCTGTGTTAGGGCCTTGTATTCCATATGTTCAAAGAGAACTATAGAAAAAAATCACCAGGTTCTGAAAAAAGAAAGGCAAAAGAAGTGTTTAGAATCTAGTTAGAATTCTGATTATTGGGCAGGAGGCTATACTACTCTGAAGAAGTGCTAAGGAAAACAATACTTTTTTATATACTACTTTTATTTTACATGCCTTATTTGAGTAAGTCATTGTTGTAGCCAGACATAGCTGTACCAACAGAAAGCAAGCAGGAAGTCTACAGTACTCAGAATCTCTCATGTGACTTTAGGATTTTTCTATTGACAGGTTTTCTACAGAGATCAATTCTGGCTTGGTGGAAGTAATAGCCCCTCCTGCAACTTACTATCCTGACTTGACAAACTTGAAAGAGACATTTGGAGACTCAAAAGAGAGAGTGAGGTTAGCTTATTCCCCCAGATCTTTTCCCATCTCCTCCCACATCCCCACTTTTGTTGTTTATGAAATGGCAAGTGGGATGTGAATTCTTGAAATGTTTTCTTACTGTAATTCTTGAAAGTGTGGGGATGCTAAAAGTGCTCTGTGAATCCATCTCATTCCTATCTGCATGCTGTTCTGTGCATGATTGGAGCCTAATGCGATGCTTGATTGAATTAATTTAGTTAAACTTTGGGAGGAGTACTGAGACTTGATATGCTTTTTTTCTTATATGTAGACTTTTTTGTTTACTGTTTTTCTTCCCAAAATACAGTGTAAAACCCAGTAATTCCTGCTGAATTACCATTTAAAATGCACATGTGTTTTTAGTGAAATGTCTGGTAGTTTTCACAAAATCAGATTCAAGTTAAACCAGTTTTATGTCTGTATTAAAGCATAAGGCAAAAGCATTGTTCCTTTTTTTCAGACAGAGGATTTCCTGAGGCAACAATGCCAAAAGCAGCTGTCCTAACATTGCACTAATATGCGTCATTCTTCATACTGAGATTTACTTTGCATTGCCAGCATGTATTGAAATAACTTTTTTCATAATCCTTAATCTTTTAATTTAATTTCAGATGGAGAACAAAACAAAACTTGGATTATTGTTTTCTTATGATGTATGCCCAGAAAAAGGGGGTTTATTACATTCAGGTAAATTTCTCTTTGTTTTGAGACAAGTTTTCAAATGAGTCTCCAGAAATTATGCTGTTGGACACCTTCAGAAGGACCTACACAGAGCAGAGAGAACTTTATTCCATAGTTGAAGGAGGGCATTAAGTATGGAGGCTATGGTATATGAGGAAGTAATTTGTAGAGGACACTGTCTGTGAAGTAGAAAGTAATTTGTCTTATGTGACTTATTTTATCATAAGCTGCTTAGTAAAAAAAGTGAAGGAATGCAGACAGCTTAACTACTGTTTTTCCTTTGTGCTCCAAATGAGTTACTGTTGAGTCACCTAGGCAAAAACCACCAGCACAGTTGAGAGTGGAAATCAAGCTAAAATCCATTTTCACTTTCTTTTGAAGGCAAGTGTATGATGCATATGACTCTTGTGTACAGATACATTTTTCAATGTGTTGTTAGACTTGTTTTTTCTTTTTTTAAAGGGGTTTTCAAGAACAGAGTTAAGCAATTCTTCTTAAATTTAATTTAGCTCAGAATTGTTCCTATCGTGTCTTGCTGCTTTGAAGTAGAAGCCTTGCCTACAGGTATTGCAGATTTAGTGAGTAGCTGCGCTTGTGATGCCCCACTGATCTCATCAAGTTTTTACAAAGTTATGCTGACTACTTTCTGAGATCTGTTGGAGACAGCTCTCCTGGAAGCTACACAGCCAATGACATGAGAGTCTTCCTGAAACTAGGCAGTCGCGCAAATATTAGTGCCAGCACAAGGGGGTGAGCATGCATGCACTGGGAGAAAGGACAGGAGAAGTAGGATCCTTAAAGCAGTGGCCTGCACTTACTATGAATTAAAGGGATTGTAGCACCCCATCTTGGCAGTTCTGCTGCCTGGACTAGATGCTTAGTTTGGACTATGCACCTGTTCTTCCGCTGGACAGCTAACGCCATGTGAAATGAATCCTGCCTCTGTAGACAACATGTCTCTTAGCTTCTTGCCTCAGAGGAGAAATTCCTTCAGTGCTGTTAGGTGCATCAGTAGATAGTGTCATGTTTGCGTACAAATAATACAGATATTCTACTTGTTCTACTGATGCCACTTAGTCTAACATAATTTCATGGATGATTTTCCTCTGAAAAGAGAAGCTAGAAAAGCAATGTTCTGAAGTAGTAAGTTGAGATACATTTGTGTACAGAAAGACTCTGGATTACTTCTCCACAAATAGAAAGACTGTGATCCCTACAATAGTTATTCTTGGCTATAGCGTCTAGGTTTTATAGCAGCGCTTGCATTGGAAATATATGGCTATGTGTTAGCAATATATTATAAATCAGTATTTCCTAGCTGTACTTTTTCCTATTGCTTTGCTGGTGCTTTTTTTATTTATGTTGGTATCACTGCTACCTTCCTCTAGCTTGAAGATGACATCGTTGTCAAGCAGAATTATTTCAGCACAATAAAAAATTTTGCACTTCAGCTTGCTTCTGAAGATTGGATGATTCTAGAATTTTCTCAGCTGGGTTTCATTGGTAAGAAAATGTTCATTTTAGTATTTGAAAGAACACATTCATCCTCAGACTCTGTGAATTAATAGTGATCTGACTTCAAAGCTATCTTCTTTGTACTGGAAATAGACCAAGAAGTAGAAATTAATTGGCTTTTTTAGGAACTCTGGTTTAACCCGTGGGGGTGTTCCTTTTCAGCGGTTTCATATACTTTTTTATGATTAAGGCAAACTCAAACTGTTGGAAAAGAGGGCATTTTTATAACCAAAAGTTAATTAATTTCTAAAAGTACTAACACTTGAACTGCAAGGAATGACTTATTTTGAATTTAGCTGCCGTTAGAACAAAAAATATCATTAAAACAGAACTGACTGAAGTAAAAGAAAAAAGCATGAAAACTAACTCCACCTAAAACAACTTCATTAGTGTTTGTGCCAAAATTTTCAAGAGCCAGCAGGCATCAGTTTGTCTTTGTTGCAAAGCCTATTCTATCTCCTCCACCTTTCTACTCCATCAAGGAGAAGTTATGACAGTCTGCTCCTTCCTACATGTAGAGTCTATCTGTCATTTGCCATGAACAGCAGTGAGAGAAGCTAATGCAGCATCTTGAGCTGTTGCAGATTGACTACCAGGGTGCTGTTGAAATTACTTTGTGGTTCATTGCTCTTACACTAATAACATTTTTATTGAGAGGTACTAGGCTTAACAGAAGAACAATGAAAGAGAAGTTTTGAAGGGATTTTACAAATCAAAAGGTTATTTCATTACTGCAGTGATGTGTCATGATCTGTCATGAGGAAAAATCAAAAGCTGAGTCAGAATGTGGAGGTTCCTGTATGTAGTCAACACAAACGATTTCAATGCAAAGGCTGTAAGTTGAGCTCAGAACAGGAAGAAAATCCTACATGTAACAGATAAAGTGCAGTCCTGAATTCTGTCACTCTCTTGGAAATTCTTGTTCTTGTTTTTACTTTGGATCTAATTTCCAGAGAAAGCTTCATTTTTAGCTCAAGTGACCCTTAATGGTAGCACTGAGAATCTTGGCACTGTGTGAATGGCAAGTACTACCCTGTGTCCAGCTCAGCATCAGGTGTGCTGAGGCAATAGTTCCCTGACTTTCAGGGTCTTAGAGATTCACTGAGTAGAAAGGAAAACAGTAGTTATCTCCTAAACGTGCTACGTTAAGGTACAAAATGGTACGTTGTACATTTGCCTGTCAGTCTAACCTACAGAAACAATGGAGAGGAGAGAAAATGGGCAGTGGAAAGTCTCCTTATCTATCTGGCCACCACATAACCAATCTGCTTGGTTGCCTTGGGCTACCAGTGGAGATGCCCTGTTGCTGAAATAGTTATGGGACTGGTTTTGTGGCCTCAGAGGTGGAAGGGAGAAACAAGAAATGGAGCTGCCTGTCATGGAGAAATAATAATTTAAATAATTTACTGGAGCTTTTGCCCTAAATAGACTTGTCTCTTCTCTTGGGGAGTCCCTTGCAACTCTCTGTGATTCTGTGGCTGCAGAGACTGGTTGAATGCCAGCATCTGATTAGACTTTGTTTCTACTTTTGAACAGTTAAACTCAATCCCAACTAAACCCACAATTTGAGTTTAAGCTTTTAGTTATGCACTTTAAATTCTGTATGAAGTTCCTGGGCTATAGAAGTAATTCACATTCATTCTACATTTGCCTATTTTAGTAGTAAAGCGTACTCGCTTACAAATTGCAGTTTTGTAAGATCAACATGTCAAAATGGGTGTAAAACCAACTTACAGTTTAGGACATGCACTGTCTACCCCATGCAGATGTATTTCAGATCATTTATTATTTGTGTATTTGTGTGTTTCACACCCCTTTCTATTCCCAGTGCTGCTATAGAGGGCACAGTGTCTAAGCCAGAAGGGGTAGGTAGGTAGTTCTTAATACTGAGGTTTGGCTTAATCACCTGCACAACTGTTTAAAAATATTTTGAAGTTGTTTTTCTATACTGTCTATATACTCTTTTTCAGTGTAGGCTCTGACAATAGTTGTAGTTAAATTTAGTTTTTAGCTCCTGCTACTTGCATCCCTGATCTTTGTTCCTTGTATCATATTTGCTTGCCTCTGATTAGATCATATCAGTAGAGTTTCAGATGCGTTTAGCTGTGGCTATACATCTTAATGTCACTTTTCTACCTGGCAAATTAAATTAGGGCTTTTTTTCCTCCCAATTTTGTTACTTATCCTCCTTTTAAGTTTTGAGAGAAAAATTAGTATTCATGGAAGTGACTAAAACTTCTGGCTTTGAGACACATTGGTGTACTATAACCATATATTGCCTAGAAATTTTATGCAAGTAATGTAGATTTGCCTCATCTTTGCTATCCCTTTATGGATCTTGATGCAGACTGATACTGTGGTAATTTGGTAATGCAGATAGCTGTGGAGAAAAGCAAAAGTAGTTGCTTGTAACTGGGGATGAGTTTTATGTGTAGATGTCTACAAGAGAAAGTAGGGCACTGAATTGCCTAGATGCTACTGATTTAGAAATAATCACTAAAAAAGAGAGGTGTGGCTGATTTGCTGTAAGCTATTGGAAACCTTAATCAGGTTGCAAGTTCACTAGCGCAAGGTAAAAATGTTTTTTGTCCTAGTGTATTTCTGAACTGAAAATCTAATTTATGCAAGTACTACATGAGGAGGTGGGAAGTGCAGCTATTTAGGCTGACAGCAGGATTATAGAATTCTGTCACCTCTGCCACAGAGCAGAAGTTGCTTCCTTTGTGTTTTTTTAATAGTGAAAGCATAGTCTTAAGTGCTGTCAAGTATCTAATAAATAATGGGTGAGACACATGCTCCTTGCCTAAGAAACTCTGTGGAAGGAGATGCATCTCTTGCTCTTCTGGATTCTGGTTTGCGCTGCAGTCCCTGACACAATATAGGAGAGTTCTACTAGCTTTTTATGAGACATATTGATTTGTCTTCCAACTGCCTCTGAGCTGAACTGTTTTCCAGAGGATCTATAATACTCTGCCAGCTGTCACAAACTTTTAATGGAGCGGTCTGAAATCAGACTTTTGGTTGTCTTATACAGTTCCTCTGAATCTTACTGTGCCCTGATGTTTTAAGGCCTGTTGTTCTGATTATTTTAAGTTGTTCTGATTATAGTTTTGCTCAAGCTGTCCACATAGTTGAAGTTTGGGGAAGAGTAGATCAAGTCAAATATTGAGATATTTAAATAACTTCAAAGAGGTTCTGGTTTTAATGCCAGTAATTTGCATCTCATTAACAGGAAAGCATTGAAAGACTTCAACTGTAGTTAGAATATGTGCTTGCAGGTATAAAATTATTGTTGGTATAGACTGAATACATTTAATGCTGCTTATGTGGAAGAATGAAAATGAATTATTTAAATACTTGCAGTTCAGAGAGCTGTAGAAAACAAAGTTTTTCATTTTTTGTGTGTCTTGTGCTTGCCAACAAAGTACTGAGGGGGCCAGAATAGTTCACTAAGGATAGCATTTAAATGGACTGAGAACCAGATAGAAGTCTTGGCAGGGCACAATAAATAGCAGAAAATGTTCCACAATATATTTTTTTTTTTTTGTTCAGTCCTGGCTCTCGCTTTTATCAATATAGATAAATAATATGGAGAAAGTCTTCCACATTTTGTAAGTCTCTAGGGATTTATGGAGCAAGATATTACCTTTGAATCTTAATTCTTTTGGATTTTGGAGTTTCTTTCCAAGGGTAGGTTGTATGTACCCAGAATCTGAAACCCCTGAAATTTTGTCAGCAGAGTCTCCTTGATTTATGTCTGTTCTCATGCACTGTACCAAGTGCACAAACATGGTGCAGGATGAGTCATTGCTTCAATTCTTTCACATTGTCTTTGGTTTGAGGCAGTGTGTGTTGACTGCAGTTTTTGCTTAGGTCTCTCTGGCTTGATGATTTTTGACTGCATGTTGGGGTTGGCCAGTGGGCAATCTGTAGGCTGGATTTGGATGGCATCTCAATGCCTCCATGGCTCACAGCACTTTCCTCACCTGCAGCTGCGTGGGAGGCCACAGGACTGCAGGACCTTGGCAAATGCTGCTTTTTGTTCTTGGGCTATGGCTATGTCCTAGGGAAGCCAGGCTGCTGCTGCTACCCTTGTTCAGGAGAGGCCAGGCAAGGGCTTGGCTGGTTTGGATTCAGAGGGGCTGGTGTATCGGATCTGTGCAGTAGGAGTTGTACTGGGCTGCTTTCCATCACAAGGAGTAGCTGTGGACAGTCAGAGGTCCAGAGCTTTGAAGATGTGTTTTACCAGGGGCTTTGCTGCAGAGGCCTGTTTTTGACCTGATGTAGGAAGAGCGTTCTGGGGGAGAAAAAGGGGACATTGATCCATGGCTGTACTGCTGTGCTGGGCTGGTGGTGTCCTGAGGCAGAAATGACAGATGGTGGATGCTGTGTTATACTGAAGGGGAAGGAGCTGGGGCAAAGCTGTGCCAAGCTGGGTGTGGAAGGCAGTGACAGCCCTTCAGCAAATAGTGTGTGGATGTCTGTCCTTGGTTACTGAAGGGAGACGAGGGCTTGTCTCAGGAATAGGGTGTTGCCTGTTCATCTTCGGCCCAGTGATCATTACGAATTAAAGTCAGAAGGCTTTGCCTGCACTGTTGAACCCTTCCACAGTACTGGGCAGTGTAACATAGAGAGGCCAGTTGGGTCTGAAGGTGCTAGTGCAGGTACAGCCAGCTGATGCTTACCTAGCATATTCTGACTAGTTGCAGTTGGATGTACCAGGGATTTTTTGTTTGGTTTTTCCTGGCATGTCCTGTGACATCACTGTGTTAACTAGATTATTCCCCAAGTCAGGGGTGGCTGACTGCATGATTGACAGTAGTATGCCAGTCTAGGCTTAGAGGAAAGTGCCTCTGGGCCTAGACAAGTTTGGCATATGGAAGTAAATAATTTGTTTGCTGAAAGCCTGTTTCTATTTTAGGTAAAATTAGGATAACTTAAATTAGAGAAAAGAGTAAATGCCTACTCTTGCCCTCAGTCTTTCTCTGCTTATTTAATTGTAGGTAAGGATCCCTTACCTTAACGTTCAGGTTTTAAGTGACATGGTCTGTGAGTGTCTTTTCACCATAGATGACAACTGAAGACTGTAATCCTTGTGCTCTTCAGAAGATGAGCTAGTCAAAGGAAAAAATGTACACTGTGGTTCTATTGCTCTCTCTCCTTGGGCAGAAGAAGAAAAGGATTCCAGAGCAGCATGACTGTGTATACCTCCTGGAAGAGGATAAACTGTCTCTTTAGTCAGTCTGCTTCCATTGAGATTGGAGCAATAATGTGGGGATGTTTTTGTCTTCAGAATCGTGTGGTATTGTGGATCTCTCTGACACTGCATGGGAAGGTCCATTTCCTATGGAAGCAGGTGTGACTGACAGACTACCTCAGCAGGTGTCATCCAGAAATGATGGTTTCAGTCCCGTAAACATTCCAGAAACATCTGATTAGTCCCATTTTTCAGCTGGTGTTTGATTAGGGTTTCTCATATTTTTCTCTTCTCCTGCCCTATACTATTGAAAGCATTAGGCAGAGATGAATCACCAGGAAAACTGTGAGCCCATTTAGTTGGAAGTGTGACAAGCTGAAAAAGAGATTACTCTGCATGAATATTGTACACAACATTGTACAAATCATATGATTGTTTCCTACCCATTTTTAAATATTTACTTCTGCAAATAAAGTTAAACAATATGACAACAATATGGTATGTAAATGGTAACAATATACTAATAAAAAATCATAACATCTTTCTTACATCTTTAAAGAAGAAAGCTTTGCAGTTGTCCCTAGTTTAGTAGGAGCCGTCTCTTGTTTAGTGGGAGCTTCAAATTTTAGTTACAGAGTATTTTCAAGAGGTGATACCTATTTGAGGACCTCATTGCACCAAGCACTTAAAAGTGATGTCAATGTTTTTGCTTTATAAACAGCCAAATTAAAGGTTTTTGTAAGGGACAACTTTGATTTAGCAATGCCAGGTCAATTAATGTCTTACCACATTTACTTCTCCACCCTACTGTATGAATGGTTTGCTTTGTGAATATAGCATCATTCCAACAGATTAAATAATTGGAACTTTTGTCAGATGCTTCTTCTGTATTTATTGCATTGCATCATGATGTAGTCTCGCTAAGAGCCTTCCAAATCATCTCAGAATTCCAAAATAAGTATTATTTCATTGGCTGTGTTCTTGTCCAATTTTATACAAGTCATAAGGGAATGAAATCGCATCAGACCTGTTTTGTGGAAAGGATGAGGCCCTTCAGGTGATTTCCTAAGTATGTATCCTCTTTCTGAGAAAATAAAGGATCTTGCAATCTGAGATCCTGGCATTGTCAAAGCAAATCTCTGTATGTCTGAGTCTGATACCTGGCAGTATCAGAGCATGCATAACAGGGCCCCTGCAACTTTGATGCTTTCCCTTAAAAATATCCTTGCTGCTAATATATGTAAGCTACCAACCTGGCATTCTGTATCTACTCTGAGATATTGTATAATGTGCCAGGCTCAGTCACCTGTTTCAGTGGAGAAATTTTCCATCCCTGTTCCAACAAGGATTTGAACTCTCCCAGCTAAATGTTTTGTTTTTTCTTTTTTTTTTTATGCTGCCTTGTGATAATCTTCTATGAATTACAGACTTCAGTGAGCCTCGAAGGAAAGAAGTAACTGAATGTCTGGCTCTGAGTGATAGCCCACATGTACATTCACAGTAGAAATGTATGTTCCTAATGACTTAAGACTGGATAACTTTTTACCTTTCGTGTAGCGGTGGTTCAGGGTGATACTTCAAGTATATCCTCACTTCTTTTTCTATAAATGTGAACGTACTCCTTAATGGCTAAATAAGGTAGACTGCTTGCACAATTTCTTCATTTCCACTCAGCCACCTGCTCAAGTGGAGTGCTATACTGCTGATAGTTTTTAAGCTCCATACAAAATGCTGTTCCATATTTGTTTGTCAGCCAGACTAGCCTATGCAGCTCCTTAGTGGCCTTTCCAAAGAATTTTGTCCTCTTGTAGATGAGCACCAAATCCCATTTTCTGGTGAGTGTGGGAAGTGTTTTTGCCACCTCAGAGAGAAATCTGTTCTTAATGTCTACTCCAGCTATCCTTCCTAAATGTAGAAGGAGAAAATATTAGGACCTCTACCACTTGTGGAACTTACTTTAAAAGCCTACGAAGGCCTCATGGATTACAAGTGGGAAAAAAAACAGTTCACATGCCTAAGAGCTGTATGTTAGTGTGTTGTACAGAACTCCCAAGTGTGGACAGATGGAAGGCTTGCATTGGGGAAGAGCTTCTATTGGGCTCTGAGCCATTAATGCACACATGTCCAAGAGCCCATGCTAAGTCAGCACTGCCCACATCTCAGCACCATCTACAGAACTGAATCACTTCAGCCAGTGTCCTCCTAAGAGATTCATCGTCATGTAATGTCTTTCTCCCTTGCCTCCTCTGTTGTAGCCTAGTAAAGTAGAGGCAGACTTCATCTGCAAACCTGATGATGTTTTCTGAATCTGCCCTCAAATCTGGAACTGCCTTTGGGAGTTTAGTTGGCACTCAGTCCCTGGTACAAGCACTTATTGTCAGTCTGTCTTCAGCCTTGGACTCCCCCACTCCCAGTTACCTGTTGCTCCTGGTAGCAGTGTCTTCATACAAGGCACCTTTCTTAAGTGCTGCATTCAGTTTAAGAAAAAATAGCCCTATGTATTGGCCACCTTTCTCTTCAGACACCTGTACTGGCAGTGAAGTGTATTCCACAACCACATAAATAGTTGTTTTTGTTGATAGTAAATAGACTTTTCTCATCAACAGTAAGTTTCCTTCTTTTGCCAAGGTCTCCCTTAAGCCTCATAGTTTGCAGGGTTCCCAAGAATCCTGTACCATAGTGCCACCCAGAAGTCCATCTGTAGTTGACCAAGCAATATGCTGTCTTGGAAGCCCCAAAGTCCTGGCAGTACTTGGCAAAGAAGTTCGGCAGTTTTTGTTTGTGGGAGGGACTTAGACTTTCTAGTACGCAGCCGACTGCTTTGAGTGTGGCTAGTTGGAAATACCCTTGGTATGAGTTTCCTGGTGGCCTATGCATTTCAGAAAAAAATCAGGTCACTGCTATGTGATGTCTGTCTGTTTTTAAGTTGCATTGTCTCTGGTTGTGTTCTAGTAGCTTCCTTCTTTCCCTTTGATTTTCTACACAAAAGGATCTGGAGTTAGTGGTAGGTGTTCCATCTCTGCTTTTTGTACCTGCAAAAGCTGAAATTGTGTGACTGGGCAGATAACACTTGAAACAGCTCCTTGTCTCAGATGCTTGAAGCTTACACATGGCATGGAGAATAATAGACATGAATCCATAACTCTGTTTTTGCAGGCTGACAATTTCTGTTCTTAAGGAGACTGTGTTGTATTATACATTGAATATTTTGATAGCACCAAGATATATTACAATGAGTTTTTGTTTGAATAGTTGTTTTATGTAGTTTTGCATAGCTGAAAGGAATGGAGCTTTTAATAACATTGAGATTTCAAGTTGTTCATTGCTAATGTTACTTGTCTTGGCACAAATGTATCATCTGTTGTCTCACTGATTTCAAAAGACCATGTTATCTTTAATATAAAATAACTCCAGTTATCGTCATCACAGGTAAAATGTTCCAGTCTCCGGATATCACTCTTATTGTAGAGTTCATATTTATGTTTTATAAGGAGAAACCTATTGATTGGCTCCTGGACCATATCCTCTGGGTGAAAGTGTGTAACCCTGAGAAAGATGCTGTAAGTTTGGTTTTATAATAAAGCTTCTAAAATCATCATTGAATCATAGAATGGTTTGAGTTGGAAGGGACCTTAAAGACCATCTAGTTCCAGCCCCTCTACCATGGGCAGGGACACCTCCCACTAGACCAGGTTGCTCAAAGCCCCGTCCAACCTGACCTTGAACACTTCCAGGGATGGGGCATCCACAGCTTCTCTAGGCAACCTCTTGCAGTGTCTCACCACCCTCATAGTGAAGAAATGTTTTCATGATGGTGAATTAGTTGGTTTTGGTGAGCTGGAGGCTAGCATAGTGTGTACAGTTACAGCACGTCCTGAAAGAGTCTTTCTTCCTACCAAGATATTAATCTCAAAAAGAACTTTAGAGAGACAGTTCTCAGAGGCATTATAACTGTTACTGTTTCAGATTTTGGAGATGGATGCAGTAGGATGAAAAGCAAAAGTCTAGTTAGTTTCTGTGTGTAACAGTCCTAAAATAAACTCAGTCACCTAACCCCCACTGAGGCTCTGCAGAATGCCACTGCTTGGATAGCAGTCATAGAGAAGGTTCCAAATGAGGAAAAAACTTTTGGATTTTGGTCCTTCATTTCTCAAGTAGCCCCCTTGCTGAAAGACTGAATAAACAGGTTCTGTGCAAGAACCTTGAACAGTATTATATTTGCACAGCAGTCTTGGTAGATTTCTGGAATGAAAACAAGAACAACTGAATAAGTAGATCTGGGTTCTTGTCAAGTCTTTTTGGTTCATGTAACATCACATAATTGCAGTAAAAACTCAGCAACCTTGTGTTGGTTTTACTAATGTGATTTTTTTTAAATTTTTTTTTTTTTTTTTTTTTTTTCCCCCTTTTCTCCTTTTTCAGAAACATTGTGATCGACAGAAATCTAACCTACGGATACGCTTCAGGCCTTCTCTTTTCCAGCATGTTGGCCTCCACTCCTCTCTAGCAGGGAAGATCCAGAAACTCACAGTTAGTAGCTAAAATTTTCCTTCCTTTCCAGAGCAGGCTGATTAAATGAAAAACTTGTAGCCTTTGAGAAAGCAGGCATTTTCTTGTCTGGCATTTTCAAGCATGTTGTATATTGCTCCAGTGGGAATGAAATCTGATTTAAACTGGTTACTATCAAGTATAAGAAGTGCTAATCTCAGCTTATTTTTGTGGATTTTTGCTAGGGGATATTTTTTCTAATTTTTTTACTTTAATGGCATGTTCATCTTATTAATCTGTACAAGATCTGATAAACCCCCAAATGAGTAATGCATTCATTTTGCATTTTATGCAAGTGTTTGTTTTAAGTGTAACCACTTGGGAAAAGAATATAATAAAACAGGTTATCTGACCAGCATGATGTTTGTCTTTCTTTCAATTAGGATAAAGACTTCCTGAAACCATTACTGCATAAAATCCACGTGAATCCACCTGCAGAGGTTTCAACATCTTTAAAAGTCTACCAGGGGCATACGCTAGAAAAAACCTACGTAGGGGAAGATTTTTTCTGGGCTGTCACACCAGTTGCTGGGGATTATATTCTATTTAAATTTGACAAGCCAGTCAATGTAGAAAGGTTAGTAATTGTTTGCCTTTGGTCTCATATCTAAAGTTGCTTGTTTGCCAGGAATGCTTGAAGGTAGAATTTGGGGCTGTCATTATAATCTAAAGTGAAATGATGTTCAGCTGAAACTATGATCATTAATGTCTTCCCTCTAACTCTTTTACTACTTTAAATTTCATCTTGCCTTTTTTTTTTAATTATTTTTTCTTTTATTTAATCCGGAGCATTTTTGATAAATGCAATTCAAAACCAGTGCTTCTCTGGCAGTTCATAAGAGAATTTAAAAGAAGCCAATTTGATTCTATTTGTATTTGGTTGGTCTGCTTCTAATTACAGAGCAATTGTACAGCATGGTGTGTGGTACAGTATGTTGTGCCCTGCAGCCTCGGTCCCTTGATTGTCCAGATCAGAAATCTTGCTGGAGCATATCATGATGTCCCCAAACCTGAAAGCTGGGAACTCTGAAGGGTAATGTGTTTTAGATATAGCTTTAGGGCTTGAAAAAAGTCACCATGCTAAGACTCCAAGTTGACCTATTTAAAAACCTTAAAATTTAACAAAAAAAAAAGCGGGGGGGGTGCAGGGGTTGCCCTTGAAATACAAATATTTGTGACTTGTTAGAGGACTAAAGGTGACTTCTTTTTAGCTACTGGTCAGATTAAATAAGGATAATAGAGTTTGCGCTTTAGAGTGTAGTCATCCTTTAGTTTTATTGAGACTCATTTGCTGTTTTGCTTTTTACTGTCTTGCCAATATAGTAGTCCAAGACTTAAAAAATTGTTAATTTAGTGTCTGTTTAAGTGTTGCTATGTTAGTGGATTTGTTTTCTCCTTTCTTCACATACCTTATGTGTTGAGGCCAGTACTTATAGTATGGTAGAGCAAAGTTTCTTTGGATCAATTTGACTGGATGCTTTTCTTGTGAAGCAGCCCTTTTTGCAGTCCTGAACTGAACCCAATTAGTCAACTCTGTGCCTTGGTACATAATCAAAGGCTAAGCCTTCACTTTGGCTTAGCGTAACAGTGAGAATCAGTAGTTTCCTTGTTACTATGTTGCTCCAAACTAGTCTGACCTATGAAACTCAAGTTTGTCGCTTGAGATGTCAAATTACTCTTTCAGTTGATTGCTATGCTTTAAAAGACTTTCCTGGTTAGTTTTCCAAGATACATGTGTTGAGGAATATGACTGCTATGCCTCCTTGGATTAAAGGCAGAATCTTTTTTTATGCTGTGCCAATAGTTTAAAAAAAACCCCATATTTTTCAACTCAGATGTATGAATTCATTGATTTCTTTTTGATCAAATTTTCCTCTTCAAAGTTATGAAGTAAGTGTTGTCCAATTTGTGTGTTTGGTTTTGTTGTTTTTTTTAAAAAGAATTATATGCATTTACCCTGTAAGAATAGGGTGACTCTGAGCAGCAAATGTTGATCTTGGTTGGTTTAGGACAAGTCAAATGCACAATGGCAATTTTGGGAAGCATTGCAAGCAAGTGTCATAGGTCAGCACTGTTACTTAAAAAAATGGTATGCACAGTTCTGAAGAAAATATTATTTGATATGTATTACCTTAATGGTGAGGGAATTGGGGGAATGAGTAAGTACTAATTATCTGTGCTAAAGGTGGGAAGATAGTGTTCATTAATGTGCCCTGAAAAATTGTAGCTAGGCCTAAGGTAGTTACGTCTACCTGCTGTGTTAAGAACAGTCCCAGCAGTAGAGGATGATTCGATTATTTTTTGTTGTTGTTGTTATTTCTATTTATTGAAGAAATGCATTTTAGTTTTAGAAGAAAGGGAAATCTTGTATTCTGTTGTTTCCTCAAAGGAAGTGCTACCCATCCAGACTAAAGTTTGTTTGAGCTGTTGTTGTAAGCCATTTTGAAGTTTATTATGATTTTAGCTTCATTGCCACAGTGTCCTCAAAAATGCAGTATTTTGCCTTGCTGAAGTCAGTGGCTGATTAGGGGTACAGATGTTGTAATTTCAAATTGTTGGGGACTTGGTTTTGTTTGTGTACTTAACCTTCACCTAACAAAATCTGCTGCTGCTGAAGTTAAGTAGAGCAATGATGTTTCCTGATATTTCAAGGATGCCTGCTGAGGCAGTCAAAAATAAAACTGTGACTTAAGGATTGAAACACAGAAAAGGGAAAATGGACTGATTATTAGGAGGACTTCCCTGGTGGGGCGATATATCTGATTGTGGGAATTAAGAGTAGAAAATACACTTTTGAGAGCCATCTTGTGTTTGTTGAAGGGATGCGACAGGTTTTCCCTTTTTTCTTTTTTTTTTTTTAAAGCTCTTTGAATATACAGAAAATTTTGTCTGCCAAGTCAGTTTGAGGTGTAGCTGTTTAACTCCCATAATAAATTCCTGATAAACAAGTTTTTTAATGCAAATATTGACCACAACACTGACTGAATGGCAGGTCTGTTACACTGTGACAGAGCACTAACTTGTTCCTATAGTTTATTTTTCCATGCCAAATGTTTTGCTGAACTCAATTTAAATTTTCTGCTGAGTATAGCAGTTCAGTAATTAGCTTTCATTAAGTCTTTAAACATTTCATTTTTGAGATCTGAGAATATTGCCAGGGATAATAGTGGCAAGGATCTGTTAATAGTTTAAAGTGAGAACTGAGTTCACTTCTCTGAGCAGAAAGTAATATTTGTGGCTATTTTGTGCAAGACCTGGTTGGCAGATCCCTGCTGAATATTAAACATTCAAACAGATGGTGCTTGTTCTAAACCACACCTGGAGAACAGGGATGTGTAAATTGAAATTGTCTAATGCTCATTTTAGTAACAGCTCTTGTACTGAAACTTTTTAGTTTTTTCCCAAGCAAAAGATCTCCAGCCATAACACTGAAGTCCCTTAATACTAAGCTAGGATCTCATTCTTGTTTTTGCAAAAAGAAGATACATACCTCTCTTTTAGTAGCATATCCTTGAGAATGAAAGTAGATCCACTGACTTTCCTCTTAAAAATAAATTGCACAGCAGTGTTTAAGGTGTGGTTTGGTTTTGCTTTGGTTTTTTTTTCCTAAATAAATGGATGGACTGTTTTCTAAATGCTCAAACAGCCTACATTGTAAAGATAAGAAATACTGAATTTCTGTTCCCTTAGGTTGTTATGTAATTATTGAAATCTACTTTGCTATTTTGGTATGTACACTGTTGTTCCAAGCACACAATTATTAAAACTGACAGTTATATTTAAGAGTTTCTTTATGAAGCATACATTATTACTACTTTCATGCTAGTACTGAATGTAAATTCATTTTCCTTACTACAAATAAGAGATGCAAGATACTGTTTTCCTTCAGAGATGTCAGTGAGGAATGTTGTACTGAGCAGCTCCTTGTGAAGAGCATTTGCCTTTAGACATTGTTTTGTTTGAGGGGTTTTTGTATGTAGAAAGCTCTGAAATATTGGTAGATGAGTAGGGAATCTTGAACAGAAGTAATAAACTTTTAATGTGATCCTGGTTTAAAAAAACAAAAACAAAACACATCCCAGAAAGACATTCCATTGCAGCACTTAAGTGATGCTGGTGTCCATCATCATCACAACCATCTCTTTTTGACTGCTTAAGTTTCAGAGTCCTCCCTATAGGTGTGATTGACACAAATCACATATTGTTTTCAAAGAACATGTGCACTAATTACATCGAGGAAGGCCTTGGAAGCACATAACCTATGACTGTTTTAATTAGATTATGTTTACGCTCGTCAGCTTTTCTGCAATAGGAATTTAGAATGGATATTTATAAAAAGGGCTTCAGGTTTGTTTCGGTATAAATTGCTTTCAAATGCTGATCTTTATTAAAAAAAAAAAGGCTGCAGGAAAAGACAAATATGTATTTTATACTGTGGAAAGGAAAACAAATACCACCAAAACCCAAATCCCACTCCAACCTCACCAGTATAAATATCTAAATTTTCTTTATATTTTTAAAATATGAGACTCATCCTTTCTTGTATGTAACTGCTCGGTAGTGTTACTTTGCATATTTTCAAAAGGATTAGCAGTTTGTTTTGGGGGTGGGGTATTTGGTTTTTGTCTGGTTTTGTTGTTTGGTTTTTTTTTTCTTCCCCCCAGCACTGCCTTTAACTCTGTAGTTGCTCCATAGTTGTGGTGTTCTTATAGCAAGCCATTGCGTAGTCATTCTAATGTGACATTGATTATTAATAAAGTGATTTGATGAGGTTGAACTTGCTGACTGGAATTTTAGCTTTAAACCGAAATCTTAACACTGTGATAAACCAGCTTGTAGATTACATTTACTACTTTTTGTTCTGATATTGGCATAGATACTGGATGTGCAGTATTTGAGACTAATCATCTAATTTTCAATATTGCTGACCCTGGAATCCCATGGAACATGTGATGTTAACCTCACATATGTTTCCCTTGGCATCTTCTTACAACATAGAATTCCCACTCATGCAAGAAATACATATTTGACTATTTAAGCTACAAAATCAATGTACTGAGTGTGAACAGTATCTTATTGGGCTCCTGGTAACTAAACATATACATTACTTTGCTTTGAAATGGTTGTGACAGTGCTGAAAAATACCTGCAGAAAAAGTGACAGTTACTTGCCTGTTATTACTACTACTTCATTGTAAAGGAAAATAAATGCAGCTTTTAAAGCAGGTTCTCTAGCAGTGAAAACTTAAAAGCAATTTAATTTTTTTTAAATGTACAACAAAGTTACCAAAAAAAAGTATCATAGGGTGGTGTTGGTCTCTTCTCCCAAGTAACAAGCAATAGGACAAGAGGAAATGGCCTCAAGTTGAACCAGGGGAGGTTTAGACTGGATATTAGGAAAAATTTCTTCACTGAAAGGGTTGTCGGGCATTGGAACAGGCTGCCCACGGAAGTGGTTCAGTCACCATCCCTGGAGGTATTTAAAAGACGTGTAGGTGTGGCGCTTAGGGACATGGTTTAGTGGTGGACTTGGCAGTGTTAGGTTTACTGTTAGACTTGATGATCTTAAAGGTCTTTTCCAACCTAAACGATTCTATGATTCTATAGCAGTTGGTCATGTATGTATCTAAAATGTAGTTAATTATCCATCCTATGGGGTACAAGTCCTCCTGGGGGTAGAGAGATACAAGATCAAATGTATTACAAAGGAAAAAAATACTTTCTAACAGCTTTCCAAAACTGGTAGCAAAGTGGAACTTTCTCATCATTTGCTTTTGCAGTAACAACCACTTAAAACGTAGGGAACTGCAAAATTGTTTGGGTTTTAGATTAGTACAGCAGTAACGTGACTGATATATAAGCTGTCCTTTGTTCATAATCACTGTTCAGCATAGCAGCTCTCCTTCAGTGCAATGCAATACATTCAACCTTTCTTGGGCAATTTTAGCTGAAGAGCCATATATGTGCAGTGTATGATTTAGAAATAATCTTTGTTCTGATTCTAAAGATATAATATAGGTTATTACAGTTTAACACCTTCATGTTATTAAGCTTTAATGGTGGTGTCAGTTGATAGCAAGTATTTGAAAGTCTCTTAATTTATTATATTAAATGTTTTGGTGTTTGTCAGTATATTTCAGGTGGGACAATATTTTTAGTGTATATAAAAAGGAGAATTTGAGGACTTTGTTTTCTGTGTTTACATAAGCTTCTGTACTAATGAGTAGAACATCCTCAAATGGATGCATTGACAGTGGGGGTTTGGCAGGCAGGCTCCCAGCCACTGATGCTGTTTGCTCCAGGCATGGAACTCTGCCCATAACAATGAGGCAAGAACTTCATATGAAAAGGGGAAAAAAACCCAAAGTGTGGATCAGAGACAGAAGAAAAGAGCCGCCTGAGCCAAGGACATGCTGCTTCCTCCTTAATGGCACTAATATTCAAGATTTGTGTATTTGGCAGTGTTCCTGGGTTTACAGTTCTTAGCGGGAAATCTTAGAGGCTTAATGCTGTTGTCTAAATGTTAGATGTCTAATGCCACTTGAGATACCCTAAAATACTTCACCTGATTTACAGAAGGGCTTGAGTCTCTGAGACGTCATAATTGCATCTTGCCAGCCTGGGACGAGGTTGTATACCCAAGTGCATCTCAAATGGTGGCAAATGCCTGTGTTGAAGAAAATTGAATGAAGTTGTTATCTGTGCTTCTGGAGAATTAAGCTGGGGGGAAAAATAATGTTTATGTGCACATACACACAAACACACACATATTAAAAAAACCCCAAAAAACCCCAAAGCCTTTCTACATTTCATCGGATTAAAATTCAGCAGAAGTAACCTTGCAAAAGAACATAAGGGCCTTTTAACTAATATTGATGTGGTGGAAAAATGAGTCAATTCCATAAAGAGCAGAGATTTCAGGACAGACAACAGTCCTTCCCTTAAAAAAACAACAAAAAACCCAAGCAAACCAAAAAACCCCAATCACAAAACACCAAAAAAACCAAACCATGGCCAAAATGAAAAATTAAAAATAGTTAAAATTAAATTAATGCCAAACTCTTTTCTGTTACAGTTGATGTGTGCATACTCCAGAGAGCACAGTGCAGGGTTTAGAAAGCTGATCTCATAGTCCTCACTGGGAAACAAAGCAAGTGTAGACCTGGGAATGGTATTTTCTTACCCAGCTAAATGCCTTCTACACGTAGTGCGCAGTTGAAGAAAGCTAGGAAATGGTATGACAAACCTTATCAAAAGATTGAGGTTGACTTTTAAAGTGTTGTGAGAAAATTAATTTCTTAGGTGTATGTTGGATAAAAAAGACTCAGACCACTCCCCAAAATCCCCCCATCACCTCTTCAGTCAGGCTACTTTGTGATCCTTTGACAAACATGAGAAAGTTCTCTCCTGTTGGTGTGCTGGTTTGGCACTTACTGCAAAAACGGGGAATTTATCCCTTGCAGCTCTCAAACATGCAGCCCAGTTTATATGTGGACAATTAGACTGGCTGGGTTTGGCAGAGAAAATGAAATCTTAACAGGCTTTTTGCATAGAAGTTAATGGGCTTGTTTTGGTGTGGTTTCTTTGGGTTTCTTTCCACAAATTGGGAACTATAACAAGATGGAGAAGCTTCCGTTAGATTGCTTACCTATTGTGAATACTTGGTGGGTGTATATATATTGACTTGAGGAATTAGGCTTTTTTTTGAAGTATAAGCAATTTTTGCAAAAGAGTGGATAAGAGGCATAAAGGATAGAAGAAGAAATTGAGATTGAGAGAGGGAAAAGAAATTATTCATCTTCCGTATGTGTTTTGCATGCGGAAATAATGCATGGTTAATACCGGTTTCCAGTGACAGTAAAATAACATTTCCTAATGAGGATTCTGGGAAAATGACAGAGAGGAGGTAAATTGGATTTCTTTTACCATATTTGCATCCAGTGATCAAAAATACTGGATAGAATTGGTGAATAATGACTCTTGCAGTGGATGATGGCATCTGTAGAGAGCCAAAAATTTGCTGACTGAATGTCGCTTTTATAGAAATTCATGTTGTGCAGAATTAAAAACTGTTATGCTGCATGTTGCTATGGATAATTTGTTCAGACATGGAAGGAGGCATTTCCTCTCTGCCTTCGTACCTCTTTTCCTTTTCTGAAAATGGGATATACTAAAATATATCAAATTGCTAAAAAGAGACGTAAGGAGGATATGTAGAGAAAAGGATTTGATGCGTTCATAAATAGATTCTTAGAATATTTGTGTTTAGCATCAAGTGAGATGTCTTTTGTTTCCTTCAAAACAAAACCCAAATATGTTGATAGTAGATGTGAACTGTGCTTTTTAAAGAATTCTTATATATTATTTCCTTTTATAAAGCTGACATAATTTACTGATAGTTATTGTGTGTTCTGTTCTAATTTTTAATTGCTCAACAAAACAGAAAATGCATAGAATCACACTTCTATATATATAAAAAAAATCATTGGGACTTCTATTTATTTAAATAAAAGACAGTAAGACAGATTTTTTTAATGCCTAAAAGAAAACAAATTAGGTAATAGAGAGAATAACATTTTCTGGGCCTAAATATGCTTTGATGTGAGGGAAAGAAGGGATACATTCCCTTCATAAGCAAAATAGGAGGAGGGTAAGGAGGTGCATGTAGTTGATTTTTTTTTTTTTTGAAAGTATAGGTGATGGAAAAGTTTAGCTATTCAAAGAAGAATATTAAAGCTAACAGTGCAGATTAGTATATTTATATTAATTTATACACATCTTTTCGGGGATGTTATAAAAGATAAGACTCTTTCCAGGTGCTCACTGCTGGGGGAGTTCTGAATCTGAGTGTGGGCTTTTAAAGTACCATAATAGTTAACTGCATTGGCAAACTAATCATATCTTTTGTCAGTGTCTTAATGATAATTATGCCTCTGCCCTACCCTCTCTTTGTGTGTTAGGATGTGTATGAACGTTTGTTTCAGCTTATTGTTGTTTTTTTTCCCCCTCCAATTGGCTTGATTTTATAGGTGTATAAAAATGGCAAGAAGTCAAACCCTCAACTTGGGTACTAAAGTCACTGAATATGGAAACTGAAGTTTTCTTTGCAGCTTTGACTTTGCTCTGGTTTTTTTGGTGTTTTTTTTTTTTGTTGTTGTTTTGTTTTTTAAACCTTCAGTGCTCTTGAAATTTTGTGTAATTTTTTATGCCACATGAGGTGTTAATGTTTAGTATCCTCTATTACTCTCATACTACACTGAGGTCATGAGCAGAATGTATGTAAGTTCATATGTTTAGTTACTTCTGGCAGAGAGGAGGTTGTCTGTGTTGTTGAATATTTACTGTAGCTAGTTACTATCTTTGACCTGTGACTCTTTAAAAAGACACTGCCAGTGGAAAAGTTTCTCTAAGATTCAGACACATTACTATTTCATTTACCAGTCATAAGTTAAAGTTACTTTTCTCTGATTACTTTCATCAAGAATGTCCAAATGCACCCATGTTTGTGTTTTGTAATAAAAAAAGCTGTGAATTAATATTCTATGAGGTAATGGTGCTGTTTTTTGGTTTTTTTTTTAACTTTAGGTGAATTTGTGTTTGTTTGGGATTACTATATTTAGAGATCTATGGTTTTCAGAATTTTAATTTGAAAGACTGGTTCAGAAGGTGTTATGTTTAAGCAGCAAGTAGGCAGGAATATCTTAATGATTCCATCCTAAGAAAAATGTTAGTTAACTAGGAAGAAAAAAAGCATGTTTTTACTGTTTACACGGACTGTCATATATAAATCCCAGGACAGATGTCAGAATAAATTTGCAGACAAAAGCATGGCTACTTCTGAGTCTTTCAGTATCTGTATTGAGGAATACCTGTCATAGTCTGAAAACCTTGAAAACTTATGATTTATCAGTATGACAGGAAGGCAAGTTTTACAAAAGAATAGCTAATGACACTTATTTTAGGAGCTGTAGAGTATCTGTTTGTTTGTAAATTAAATTTCATTTCAAACTAAATTTTCTTATTTGTAAATTCTGTTTTGAAGCAAAAGATTCCTCATAGATGTGAATTGACTGTGTATGTGTATTCATACTTCTGGTTTTAATCTGTGTAACTTTTTATGTCGAAGTAGGTGTTACCTGTCAATTATTCAAGCAAGGCTCAATTATAAAAATACCCCTTCCTTTCTAAACATAATTTTAAATTAGATATGACATATGCATGTGTTATATATGTGTGTGCATATGGGTAGACAGATAGCTGTAGAAAACATACTAAAAAAGTGGGTTTGATTACATGGAAATCTGGATTTATTCATTACATCCGTAAATTATTTTGGCTTTGTCCGAACTTTTGAGTGTATTGCCCTAATGGAGTGGTAACTGCTGGGGGGAGGAAACCACACTTCGGTTTCAAAAGTTAATAGCACAGTAGGAGAAATGGTTGGCTATGGTTGCAGGATTGTTTTTAAAACCAACCAACGAAACCCCAAGTAAATAAATAACACCCCCACTAAAAAACCACAAACAAACAAAAAAATAACCCACCACCACCACTACTCCCCTTCCCGCCTCCCCCCAAAAACCTCACCCAAACATCCCAAACCCATTATCATTAATTGAGAGCACCATAATCACAGATCATGAGGAGTTTCTTTGTGGCTCTTTAGGTGTGTATTCTCAGAAATAAGATTTGTGAACTAGAAAGCACTAAGGAAAAGCAGTGTCTCTCTAGTTTGGTTGGAGCATTTGATGGCAGCACCTTAGCTGTGAGTGCTTGATCACTTGCATTTTAAAATGTCTCCTTAGAATTTTCAGTGTTTTCAAGAGAAAAATTCCCAGTAACGATTAGGATATCTGACAGACTGAAGGATGGCAAGTTAGATCTGCTAGGTCAGAAGACAGCAGAGTATACTTTTAGTCTGCTAGTCAGCTTCGCCAAGAGTTTTGTTTGGCTTATTATTGAAACATATAATAAAGGCATCCTCCTAGAAAGGATAATTAAATCTTTGGGGTTTTTTGGATGTCACTGATGTTTAGAAAAAGTCACAAGATTCTTCTTGGAAGAACTGTGGATGTTTTAGGTAGCTTGCATACTTTAGAATTGACTAACCTTTACATTAAACTACAGGGGGGAAACCAGTGCAAAAAAAATCAATGTAGCTTTCTTATATGACAGTGTGTGGTTTTACTTCTTTTATAAGCCTTGATAAAAGAAATGTTATATATATATGTGTGTGTATATATTATTTTTTTAATTACTTCTACCATTTTGGGATCACAGACATTTCTAAGTCAGGGTCAGAGAGCTCTGTTTTCTTCTACTTGTCTTGTAGCTATGGAGTATGGATTAATAGCAAGTACTTATCTGGCTTCAGACATACTGGATAAAGACAAACTGGAATTTACATCTCCAGTTATGTCTTAATAGATTGCAGATTGAGCTAATGTTTGTAATTTTAATCAAGTGATAATTTCTGAACTAATTTTGGCCCTGGCTGGTGATGTATTTAATGTCAAAGATGGTGCTTACTGTTAATTTCTCTGAGTTCCAATTGAAGAAATGTTTGAAATGTGTTGATAGATTTTTACATATTCATTTAAATGTATTAAAAGTAAAATAGGCTTGTTAAAAGTGGCATCTGAGTAGGTGTAATATCTAGGTAGTTTTTGACAGTAATCTGAATAAACTCTGTGGTTCACTAGAAAAAATGGTAAGTAATGAACAATTTTTCAAGCATTGATACCACCTAGTGGTAAAAAATATTGTTACTTGTTTACATAATGCGTATTCAAAAGAATATGAAGTTTGTGTTCTATATAAAGAAAGGGGAATTAAACTGTGTCTTTGGTAACATTATCTACACGTGAGTAGTACTGCAAAAGCTGTTTGAGAGTGGGCAGCTAGAATTCAAACACTTGCACGTCACTGCTTGATATGTGTAGGGATGGTTTTGATACAGTTTTAAACATACTTACTCTGTCCCATTTAAAAAAAAAAGAGAAATTTCATTAAATGCACAACTGAATGAGGGTAACGGGGACTTTGTACAGGTATAAAAGGTCCTTTTCCGTGTGTGTATACATGTCAAAAAAAATATGCTTTTGTTTAAAAAAAAAAAAAAATCTGTCTTTGGAATAGAAGTTTGAATTCAAGTAACATTAAGGGTATGGATTGGGAATTCCTGGGGAAAACTGGCCTGGCAAAATGTTGACTTTGTTAGGTTCCCAGAACTGGTTCAGAATGGATCTGCAGAATTCATCCTGTGGGCACAAGGAGAGAGTGCCATGGTGGGGAGCGATGGGGAGAGGCTGAGGGAAGGCAAGGCTCCTGCTTCTGGAGGTGATGCCAGTGCGTGCCAGGCAATAATGACTACTTTGTATAATGCAATCTGTCAAGATCAGATTATGGAAACTACCTTTCTACATAAAATATCGCCCAGCTAATCTTTAAAAGATGCAAAACTTTAGCCCTTTCAATTACTGTTGTATGTGAAACCATCTTTCATTTCTTATCACCAGCTGATGTAGGTCCAGTATAAAAGTTACGTTTATCATTCTAACATCTGTAATCTGACTATTAACATGTAAGATAGTAACTTAGCTAATTCTGACTGATGCGTGTAGACTGTTTTATTTTTCCCTTTTCATTTATAGGTACTTGTTTCACAGTGGCAATCCAGAGCATCCAGGAGACATACTTCTAAACACAACTGTGGAAGTTTTGCCTTTTCAGGTATGAATTTATTGATTTGTGTTTTCTCCAGTACAGGATAAAAGCAAAACCTCTTAATTTTATTGACTTTTTTAACAGGGTGAGAGAGACATGAATGCTCCTTTTTTTTAACTGTAGGATTATGCTCTGATGCTCCCATACTTTTTCTTTTTTTAATTGGATCTATTAACAGAAAACTGTTGTAACTATTCAGATGTTCATTCAGAGTGCAGTCTGCTACAAGTACTGTTGGTGATTTGGAGGTGAACAAGCTCATTTTCTCCCAATTCACTGCTACTATTGAGAACAAAAAAATAAACAATCTTCCCTCTTCTGTGTATTTTGGAAAATGTGAAAGCTAAGTTAATCTGCTTTTTGACTTAGTAAAAAAGTCTTGGTTTAGGAATTGACACACATCCAAACTTTACTTAGATACTGAAATATCTAGACTCTTAAACCAAATGTGTTCCATTCTCCTGATTACACCCCACCCCCCACCCCCCATAAATCAGTCTGAGGGGTTTTTTTCCTCAGGAGGGAACTACATTATCTAAAGTATATTCTTGCTTGAAGCCAGATGGTAGGGGTTCTTTTTCCTCAATTAGATAATATAGCTAACCATTTATATCACAAAACTCTGTGAGAGGATTAAGATATTACTTCAGACAAGTTTATTTTATTTAGTATTAAAATAGCAAAGGGTTCATATCTTCTCCTATACACCTGGTGTGGGTATCTTGAAGCCTGTGCCTAAATTACTATACGCTGAATCTCTTTTCTTTTTCTCCTTCCTTTCTTTAAAAAAAAAAAAAAAGAAAAAAAAAAGTAAATGATCATGGAGGAGTTCACTTCTCCATTCTTGCAGTCTGCCTTCCTAGGAGTGAGTAAAAATAGGAAATTCTGACCACCTCCACCCCTAAAAAGAAGTTTGTCAGTTTGGTTCTAATTATACAACATGATATGTGTGGTATTATATCATATTGTGGGATATTATATCATATTATAAGACTTATGGGTTTTGTTTCTCAAGACCTTTGGAAATATATTCAACCACAAAAACAGCAGCAGCCCTCATTTCATCTGATACCACAAGAATGCACAAGATAGTAAGAAAAAATGTGCATCAAGCATCTCTTTTTTGGCTATACTCGGCTGTGAGATGTCCCTCAAACTGGAGCATCCCTTAAGGAAGTAATGCTACTGAGCTTCTATTGCTATTGACACAATTTGTAGAAAGGTAAACTGGAAATTCTGCATCTGGCCTGTTCCTAAGCCATTGGTGTCAGAAGAAAATGTCACCAATGTGAGGACAGCAGCTGCAGAATGATAGGTACACTCCTGAGGGAACTGTTTCTCTACCATGCACTCCATGGAGCTGGAAGGCCATTCAACTACTTCAACACTGATCCTCCTAAGCAGAATTTGGGAAAACAAAAAAAACCAACCCTTAAAAACCAGAGTGCCCCCAGACTGGATTTGTCTGGGACTCAAGCAACACACTAAAAAAAACCCCAACCCCCCAAAACGAAACTAAAACAAAAAAAACCCCACCCATCCTCCAAAATGCCTTCCAAGCCAAAAAACCCCACCCCTTTTTCAGCTTTTCTCCCTTAAAAGTAGGAATTAAAAAAGAAAAAAAGCTGATGTATTTAATCTCCTGTTTTGTCAAGCATTTTTAATTGATTCCTAGGGAATTCCTACAGTGGGTCTTTTAGTATTGGATCATGTGATCCTGGTTGTAATTTTCCAGCTGTTTTTGAAGCTCTGGTCTACAATTTAATTTTTCTGTGCTTATTAAAGAAGCTTATTGATACCCATCACTTTTTAGTGAGGCAGTGACAATTGCAATGCTTCCCTCACTGGTCTGATGGCTTTTCATCTCGCCCAAATTCATACATCAAAAAGTTAGCTGTAAATTTCATTTGTCCTGAGAGAGTTCTCTGGCTGAACCGTAGGAAAAGGTGGCAAGATCCTGCCTTTGCTTTTCTTCTACTGTATATGCCAGTATCTGCTATGTATTCTGTTCACGTGGCAGTTACCATGCAAGTTACGTGGGGCACTTAAAGTACTTCTTTTTTCTACTTTGAAGCCAAATACTATTCAGTTCTGGAACACTGCTGCTTTTTCTTTTTTTTTTGCGTTGGCTTGTCTAAGGCTATAAATAACTGTTCTAGGCTGGTTCATAATTATTTAGAAAAGATGGATGCTGAATATATAACAAGAGTGCACACACATTTGTCTTTCCCTGGCAAAGTCATATGTCAAAATAAATTATCTCATTTATGCTTTGTTGTTCTAGAATGAAGAACTGGTATTAAGCAAAGAAACCAAAGACAAACGCTTAGAGGATGGTTACTTCAGGATAGGTATGTCACAGTGGAAAGAAATGTGTATTATTACTATTGCAACAGTTAAGACATTTTCATTAAAACCAAACCAAACCTAAAACTGAGTTTTGATCATTCATTTTTGGTTATGTGACCTTGTAGGCTTTACTTAATATTGTTTCCAAATTTTTTTCTAAGACAGATGTACTAAACAAAGATCTAGCCTGACACTCTTCATTGTAGTGCAGCTACATCCAACTTCTGTGCCAGGATTGATCACCCAGATTATTGTAGAGGCATTTCCAGGTTGTATAAGATCACCTCTTCTGTCCTGTGACAAGTGCCTCTGTGTGAGCTGTTGTGCTTGGCCTGGATTTGAACCCACCCTACAGACAATCAGCTGTCTTGTCATGGGATGAGATTGGCATTTCCATAGCCAAGCGGCTGTTGGGGAAGGTGTCTGTTGTCAAGGAAGAGAAATTTTACTCATGGATTGCATTTAGCTTGCTGGACATAGGTTGGGCACCCCTGTTACCATGAAAGCAAGTTTTTTCATCTTAATGAATTGCAGTTGCTGTGTATATATTTTAAGTGTAAAGTCTAACTGGGCTTTTAAACTGGATTCTTATTCATCCTAATAAAATTGAAGATCCTTTAAATAGGAATATGTTAAGCATGAATGATATCCCTTGTCCTTAATCCTCCTTGAAAACACGTAAGTCAGGGGCTTCATGTTTAGTTCCATATTAAATGAAAATCTGTGCTGAAATCTTCCCAGAGTGTGAGGTGCTCAACCCCTTAGACAGTTCCAAAGTTTTTATTCTTACGTATAATCCTGTTCAGATTGGTGTACTCTGATGATACATCCCATCTTATTTGCTGCTGCAAAGCTGAATCTGATACCTAAAATCGCTGGCTGTCGTTTGTTTCAGGAATGATACCAGTCAACCCTATAGACACCAGCAACAGGTTTCACCTCTGAGTTGTGATATTATAGATACATTTTTCTGGACACAGATTTTGTACTTTAGTTTGTTGAACAGGAGTTAATTGAAGATATACTTTTGCTTATTTTGCAGGGAAATTTGAAAATGGTATAGCTGAAGGAACAGTTGACCCCAGCCTAAACCCTATTTCATCATTCCGCCTTTCAGTGATACAAAATTCAGCAGTTTGGGCAATTCTGAATGAGGTGAGAGGTGGTATAACCTTTTAAAAATAAAACTGGTAAATGTGAGATTTCTTCATTCTGTCAGTGTGTTGAAGCTCAAAATTTTGGCTAACACTGAAAACAGTTACCTCTTATTACCGAGAAACATGACTTCTTTTTTTCTGATTCTCTATTTCAGATTCATATTAAAAAGATTACAAATTGATCATGGAACTCAGCTTTAGAGGAAAAAGAAAGAATCCTTGAAAACTTTTCCTATAAAATCTGGCGTCCTTAGCAAGTCACAAATCAAAAATACTGAGCATGCACCTTATTCCAGATTTCTTTCATTTTCACTTGAACTCTACCTCTTGTGAAATCTACTGTAGATGAGAAGATTGTACTTACCCCTTCTTATCTGATCCATCCAGAAACTGATGCTCCACACTGATAATGTTCGTCTGAGGCTTAAGTTGTCCTCCACTTTAATGTGACTTTACCATCTTATGGTTACAGAACCCTGCTACGCTTAACCTGTACTATTTTGATAGTATAGTAATATAGAGAAGTTGTACATATTGTTACATTCCTTGAAGAAGAAGAAAAAAATATAATTATTGTTAAATATGTTTTATGAAGGGGGTACTTTCGGAGTTCCATTTATTTTCTATAACAAGAACCCTCTTTTATAGACTGTCAGGGATATATATTAAAAATGTTAGGGATATTTAATTTATTAAAATAATTTGAAAAGTACATATTTTTATGCAGTAAAATTTTAAATTGATATAGTTTTTTTTATGAATTCTCTAGTTTAAGTTATCTTTCTACATTTTTCTTTGAAGATGCAAACATAAATTAATACCATATTTCAAATATACTGCCATGTTTAAAAAAACTAGATTAAGTTTCTAAATTATGTAGTTTTGTACACAGAATCTGAATGATGTTCAGAGGCATTAACAGAGTTCTGAAGAGCATTATTCTTTGGGGCTATGAAATTCCACTATGTACAGTTTGTAGCCACATAAAGAGCATGCTGAAATGTCTTGTTTCATATTATGTACTAAATCTGCAGTGATTTTAGATTGAATCCATTGCATTTTAGAGGAGTTTTTTCAATTCCAAACAGTTCTTTCTAAAAAATCTTTGTAGACATTTCCTAGCCTGGACAAATTCATTTTCTGTACTGAAAAAACTCATTCTCTGGCTTTGCTTTGGAGTGAGAGAGGTTACCTTTTATCAAAAGAATTAATAGTAATCAGATACATTTGATCTAGAGAGGTCTCCTTTTTTAAAAGTTCTGTTATTGCAGTGTTTATTTTAGATACATTACAGTGAGTAGTTATGGTTTATTTTCTTCCGTTGTTCAAGAACAAGGTTTCAATTTGACTCCTTTATCGATGGGCATAGTAACTCGCACTAACTTTTAATAGGAACTGAATTTGGCCTCAAGTTAGTACCCTGCCTTTTCGTTTCAAGGGAAACAACAGTGATCTTAAATGAATCAGAAACTTGGTCAGGAACAGAAAGCGGTTTGGATTAAATCCAGAGTGGAATTGTTGCAGTACTAATGCTGCCGCTGCTCTTGAGTCCTTCTGCTTAGGTGCTTATTTGTAAGGACACCAGCATGGGAAGATTTAAGTTACCCAGTCAGAAATGGTCAGGGAGAGGCAGAGATTTCTCTGTAATAGGAACGAAGTACCTGATTGACACTGGAGGGAGGCATCTATTCTGGCTTGGGGATTCTCAGCTGTGCTGTGAACCAACCTCCTTTAACTGACATCTCGAAAGCCAGCCCCAGTTTTCCCTGGAGAAAAACCCCTCCGTTATCCCTGACATCTTTGTGGTCAGGGCACAGATGCACAAAACCTGTTGCGAGGTCCCTGATCTAGAGTGGGGATCTTGAATTTGTATCTCCAGCATGGAAGTTCGACTAACAGATTTGGCCTCTTTTTCATTACATACTTAAAAGGAGCAGGAGCCTAAACCTGACTCTCCAGCACTGCAAGCCATCACCACTGGGATATAGAGCCAACCTGTCTTTTCTTCTCCCTTGGTGGAAAATTGTGTTGTAGCTGTGACAGTTCAGCAATATTCAAGTTTAAGAGCTTAACTACTTCTACAGACCATAGTCATTTTGGTTTAGCTATGTTGTCTGGGGCACAGGGAAGACAAGATTTGTACACAGAGGTAAGACCTTCTGTTTCGAAGTTGAAGAAAATTAGAAACAAGGCAGGCCTTGTTTACTTATTTCTGATTGTATCAGATGGTGTAAATAAAATGTAACTTGGAAAGCTTGTCTTGTCAATAGAGACTGTGGGCATAAGCTAAGCACTGGCCTCACAAATGGAGTTTATTCTTGGATTTAGGAATGTGGGTGAATACGCTCAGAATCCTGTATGAATCTAGCCTATTCTGGTGCCGCAGCCCACTTCGTTGTATGTATAATGCCATGCCATCAAATTATTGCCATGCAATGGCTTTTTATCACATATTAGCTAGCAAAGGTCTAAGAAAGTATTTAGGTTTTCTTCTCAGCTGTGCCTGTGAACGAATGATGCAAGTATGTAAACTATAGCTATTTATTACAATTTAGATTGCAGAAATGTTAGATATTGCAGTTTTTTAATAGAAGTAGTTTTGCTGACAGTGACTTTCATCTTTTTCCATGAGTTCAAAAGTTTACCAGTACTACTTATTTCAGAAAGCTGTGTGCTTATTCTCAAAGCATCACTGTTCCTGATGTTTCACAGTAGTTAAGATGAATCATTGCTAATATATTTAAATATAAAGACACCTTACCACATTGATTGCAGGACTCTGGTTAACACGATATTTAGTTTTCAAAACTGTTGAGATTAAATTTATCAAAGACAACAAATTAACTAGTGCTTGGTAAAATACGTGTTGTTTTTTTTTTTTCCTAAAGATTGTTGTATTTTTATTACATTGTACTAGAAGGAATTGGAAATACTCTTGGCTGCTTTAACACTTTAAATGTTCCTGAGCTTATACGCTCTCTAAATAAACGTGCCACATTAATACAAATTACGTTTCATAGATTCAGGTAAATTCAGACCTGGTGTAATCAGATAGTTCTGCAAATTTGCTTGGAAGTTTTGCTGAAATAGAAAAAGCAGGGAAAAGATTTTCTATCTAGTTATTTCTGCATAAAGCTATTTTGGGCTGTCTACCTTTCAAATTCCAATCCTCAAGTCAGGCTAAAGTGGTGCAGGTCTCCTTCCTGGAATTATGGTGAAATAAGACTGCTTTGGCTGTTTGGCTCAACAGTCATTATGCTCAGGCACTGTTTATGACTGGGTATGCTCCCAAGGGGCTGGTGTCTCTTACTCATCCCAGTCTAAGTTACAGTATTACCACAAGAGTTCTCAGCATCTTAAACCTATTACCTGATTTTGGGGAGGTTTTTCCTACATGTATTTAGTTCCAAGTTATTTTTGTTGTGGCCTTAAAAATCCCCTCTAGGCCACTGACTCTTACAGTAATCAAATAATGGAAAGTGTTTCAAAATAAACTGCATTGTTCTATGATCCTGTTAGCTCCTTCTGATGCTGTTAAAGCTTCAGAAAAGAGAACTTTTGTAAAACCAAAGGCATTACCAGAAACCTTCATTATCTGGGCAAATTATTCTTAACTTCTCATACTGGATGCCAAACAGCCTGGCTGATACAAGCACTGGCTTTTCTGAGCTGATCAGGATTGCTCTGGACCAAGGAAATACAAGACTATCAGTATAATCTTGCTTTGCTCATTCAGTGGGTAGTCCTACTGAAAACTGTAAATAATGTGAACAGGACATGATCCCAAATTAGCACTTTTTATTTTTTGAATTAAAGAGTGTTTCTAAAGCACTGTATAAGGCTTTGTGCTTTTGCAGGCAACTCAACCATGTATTTGCATTGATAGAAAATATTCCTATAGATACATTTGTTTTTTCTTAACTGAAAGATGGCTTAGAAAAATTCAAACAGATAAAGCTGTGATTCATGGACCAATAAAAGACTGGACTCTTCTGTATGTTGCTTCTTGTCTAGCTGTTTCAAAAGCAGTTTTTAAATACCTTCAGTCAGCTTAGAGCAAAGCAATTTATACTTTGCCCATGTGATACATGATTCCTTGAATGGGCTGGAGCATGGAGTCTTTGGCAAAATTGAACTGTGTAACATTTTTTCTTCATTTTTTTCCAAGTGTATTATCATTTTGGTAATCTCTATTTTTTGTTGGAAATATTAGCTCCAGATGAAGTATTGTAGTAATTTGTAGTTTGCTTCCAACTTGGAAAATACTATTTTAGTCTTGTGGGGGGAAAAAAAGAATTAAATCTCTTTAAACCTTGCTCCCCTGAAATAAATTAACCCTAGGTTCTGTATTTGTTCTTACTAGGAAGGATGCATTCTGAAAAAGCTAAAGTAACTGTAGTAGAAATGGAAAAGAACCCTTTTGTTTTTCAGTCATCTTTACAATCACCAGCATAATGCTGAAAGGTTATTAGACAACTGGTGTTTTCAGGCTAGCATTGATTGCTGATGTAAGAAACACACCCCATACAGACCTGATGAATTAGTCTTTGAGAGTGTCACTTTTCTGACCTTAGTGGTCTCTTTAAGGGTTTTGCTGATTTCTGCTGTAAACAGTGAGCTGCTAGAACTTAAAGCAGCTCAATTTTGAGAACAGTGAAGCCTTCTTTCCAGGGGACAAAATTTGGTATCTCTAAAGGGAAGGTACACAGGCCCCGAGTCCTTCATTGATTTCAATGGTATTGCACCATAGGGCACTAAATATGACATGTTTTTACTGTTGAACTGAAGTGGGTGATCACTGGTGCTAGGATTCCTGTTAGGGAAAAGGGGTGCAGTTAGGCTGCAGCTGCCTGCAGGACAGGAGCTCGTGCTGTTAGGCAGGGTGGGAGCAGGTCCTGACTGGAATCCTTTGCCTTCCATGGATCCAGCAGTTCAGTGCTTTCCTTGTTAAAAGGGGAACGTTGCTCAGCATCTGCTGAGAGGGGAACATAATTCTCTTCACGCCTTAACAGTGGCTGAAACACACAGTACTGTAAGATGCACTGCCAGCATATTTGGTATTTTAAGATAAATACAGTTTTTCCTTAGAGATCAAATTCTAGTATTGAGTCTTACTGTAACCAGTTTACTCTTGCGTTGTTTTGGAAACCAAATCCTAGCAGAATCATCTTTCATATTGAACGCTGCTTTGGAGAGTCATTATCTTCATTTTCCAGAAGGTATTGTCTGTGACAGTTTGTACTCCTGCCTTGTGGACTTGCTACAGGCTCAACTTGTACTTTCCTTCCATGTTCATTGACCTGCCACTCATACTGGTGGATGTAGTAATACCTACTGGACTTCTAGAGATCGGGTTTAAAAACTTGCTGCTATATTTGGAAACCTGATATGGGTCATGTTAATTGTGCCTTTCATCACTGTTTCTTCTGTGTGCCGGAGTTGTCCATGTATATTTGAAGTGGTCATTAAAATAAATCTGTTCTCAATTTCTTTCATAAAAGGAGGGAACAGTTCTGTATCTACAGTCAGTTGTTGCTTTACCATCGCAACACTACTAAGATCTGTACTTCCACGCAGTCCCAAGGCAAGGTATTCCAATATTATTCTTACATAAAACTGCTTTTTGGTGTCACTTAAAACCCTCATAATGTAGAGCTTATGCCAGTACGTGCAAAATACCTGCAGTAAGAGTTATGCTAAATAGACTTGTTAAATTTAAGCTACAGAGATGTACAAGTAACTTGTTTTTAGGAATGTACTGCGAAGTATTTGAACAAAATTGCTAACATGTTTACTGTTGTAAATATTTTAATAAAAAAAGGACACTTCAAACTTTTTTACACAATTATCTACAATAAAGAGAAATTTACAACCATTTACAAAATGTTCTTAACTTCTTTACTGTCAAGACAGCTAAGATAAAAACAAAATAAACATTAGATACATGAAGTCCTGGTTTTATTTCACTCTGTATTTATAAAAGGAACAAAGCATCTTGGTGAAGTTCCATCCACATGCCAGTGAGATCAAATAGAGCATGATGAGAAGTGCAAATGGATACAAAAGAATAGCTGTGTTCTTCAAAAAGGGCAATGCTGAAACAGAAGCAACAATGGAAGCAAGTATAAAGCAGTGCTCTTTCAAAAAAAGGTGCTTCCTGTAGCATGGCCTTGGGGGAAGACAGATAGATAGCAAGAAAAAAATAGTACTGCTCTGCCAGCCTTCTCAGAGGGGTGGGTTTGTCATCTCTGCCCTACTAGTCCTACCATTATCACAGATTAAAGAGTACTTGATAACTGGTATAGGTAATGCCCTGGGAAACTGTTTTACCTAAAACTCCAATCTTAAACTCACTACAGCATTTTTATTCAAGGTGAACACTTTGAAGTGGATTTACAGAGGAAGAAGAAAACCAAGTTGCAGTGCTACAGGTCTAATACAAGAAGGGAAGTTGGTATGGTGAAGAATACAAATTCTTTGGTTAAGATGTCCACCCAGCTGGAAACATGGATTAGCAAATTTCTATCAAACTTCTTTTACCACAAAGAAGGAATTACTTCAACAGCCAGCTGAGCCTCTGCTTTACAAATGAATAGACTAAGATCAAATTAATAGGTTGAAATCGTGCCCTTGATTTTAGTCAAACAAAGAAAAAAGAAGTTGCTGTTACTCACCACTGTATCCTAGAAATGTCACATAGATGTAATAGCCGATTGCAATCAGCCATAATGTATTCCCAACAAAATACCCAATGACAGAATCAGATATGATGACATCTGCAAGAGACAACTACTCTCAGCTGTTTTGACAGAGCATGATTTTGAAGCAGAGAGCACAAAATATTCTACTTACAGTTGATGAAAAACAGCTGGATAAAATGCAAAATGACTAGAAGTGGATAGAAAGCATTCAGATGAACATCAAAGGCATATCCCCACTCCACATCATAGTCTCTGTTCTGCTGCTTCACCAAGTACTTATTAGAAATGAACCTACATGAAAAGATATTTAAGAATGTTGTTAATGTGAATCTATAAAGCTGACTGACAAAACATTGGTTTGAGATAGATAGTAAGCCAGAAGCAATCCTAACTCTCTAACCTGACAAAGTTTCTGCTATATGGGAGAAAAACATGCAAGAATTATGCAGACCAGACTTATCATTAAAACATTTTTGTTAAAACTGTAATTACAACCCTTGCATTCAACAGGCAGTTGAAATACACTGCTGGTAATACAGAAACAATTTTTTTTTTTTTTTTTTTTTTAAAGATCAGTGTTACAATTTTATCGATGCAGTTACAAGTTCTCAGGCAGCATGCCATTTTTGTTTGTACACACTCACACAGATGACTTCAGAAAAGTGCTTGTACATGATCAGTACCTCTCGCACAGAAATGGTTTATTTCACCCCTACAGAAGTGGCACACTGCGAGGACAGAAAGAGAGCAGGCTAGCACTCTTAAGATGAGCCCATTCTCCTTACTGAAAACAAGCGCTAATGGAAGACGCACTGCCTGGTGTTACAGACTACGGAACAAGCCTCGAGACTTCGTTTTCTTCAGCTGAAGTTCCACTGACAGACATCCCCTTTAGAGGAGGAACAAGAAGTCAATATACACTCAGAAGTAAGACTTTAGATACCAGAGCATTCATGGTAGCTTCCTCTGACATGCTCTTTGCGCTAAGTGCAGGGTCGGAAAGAGGCAGAGCCTGTGTGCAAGGTGAAAGCAAGAAGGGGTTTAGACTCATTAGGAATGGGGGGAGCTTTTGAAAACAAAAAGGTGAGCCTGCACTGGAAGAAGAGACTTGGACCGAATTGGAGCCAGGCAAGTGGTATTGAGGCCTGCAGGAAGCCGACTACAGGACAGAGGAAAATCAGCAGATGCTGAAGTTTGTCTGGGTCAGGAGACTGCATCCTGAATCACAGATTGCTGGAGGATGGCAGGGGAAAGCATTACGATATGCTCTTCCCTGAGCAATTTATGAGTTGCTGTCCCAGGCAGGAGAGTAGGTCAGACTCTCTATCTGACTCTATCTTTCATCTATCAGCTACAGTTCTTTTATGTGCCCCATCCTAAATTTTGCAATTAGAAGTGGGAGTTCCCAAGGTCACTGTTTGAAAGGAATCTACCCCTTTTCCGATCGGCATCAGTTTGTCAGCTCCATTGCTAAGAACTCTTTTAAGTACCCTTGCTTCCTTAAGTTCTTGGTAAAATAAAAATTCTTTCTTTGGTGCCCTCCCCTTGCCATAGTGCAGAAACAGTGACTTCCCGTGGTTCCCTTGCTGGCACAGAACACATCTCTAATGTGCTGATGCCTAAGCTATAAACTGACTCGCTATTGCCTCTCCCCTTCTGTAAGCCTCTGGATGTTTCAGGCTAAGACTGGCAGCGACTACCACCGAAGCAACACAGCCAACATGCGTGAAATAGAACAGACATTGCTTGTAGTGGAAACAGCTAAAATCTTCAGCAAGAAGCATGGGCCAATTGTATATTGCCCTACTTAAACATAATCATCCTCAGGCTTACATTACTTAAGCTGTTCAACCAAAATAAGGAATGAAGAATTTTTTGATCACCACATTTTTTATTTAGCATAATTGCTGAAGATTAACCAGCTCAAGAAGAAAACAAGCCAAAATGCTCATCATAATCCAGACTTTCTGAACACTCATCTTTTGCAGGAAATAGTAAAGAAAAAGATGTGTTCTTTTTTAAAGCAACATTTTGAAACAGTTACCCCAACAGCACAAAACCTATAGTCAATACATACTTTATAATTTTGCCCCAAACAGAGAACCAAGTGTCTTGCAAACAGCAGAGGACTATCCTGTATCCAAACAGCAATACTGAACTCAGTTTCAGACATCACTACTTACCACATTAGAGTTGCAATCAGGAGGCCAACGCCTACACAGTCTATGAATACAACCCAAAGTAGCAGCTTTATTGTTTCAAAAAAACCCATGTCCAGCACAAATCCAAATCCTACAGTAGACACTGAAGGGAGAAAAAGATTATTGAAGTTAGCTGTGGAAAAGAAAGCATGAGATCTTAAACCAGTATGGGTTTTGAGTATACTGTTACAAAATCTCCAGTTTCCTTATTATTTTTCTCCACAAGATTTTCAGTCCGACAGCTCAATTTTTTTCACCAAAGACTAGGTATAATGCAATTTATTCATAATGTAATCCCTTTCACAGATTGGAGAACACTCATCTGTACTTGGGCTTAATGATATAACAGCAAATTGTATTACTCCGCGCAAACTATTTTTAAAGAATTCACACAATGCCACAATAGAATATTCTTTGTGTTATAAAAGCTCCTTGTGACCCAAATCATGTGTGTGGTGATACATACTTTCATTGCAGAGTTAACAGTTTTGATATTACTAACAGCAACGTGCTACGTAACAGAAGACTAGAATAATGCTTCTTACTGCGTTTTCAATTCAATCAAAAAATTACATGAGACACTGTGTTTATAGCTTAATTCTGCAATATACAGAATCTCACCAGGGTCTTTATTGTAAAAACAGTATTTTTTCCGTAATGTTCAGAAGAAGGAAATGTTCGGTATTTTTTAACTAAAGCACTGCTGTGTGGCATAGGTTTTTATTCCTGTCTGTAAAGTTACAAAGAACTATGTAGTTTGAAATGCAACAGAAAATGCGTTGCAATAGAGAGGTTCATTCAGGACTATTAGCATTAGTTACGCCTCCTCTGTTTTCTAGTTTTCACCTTAAATTTCTTGTATGCTACTTTGATTAAAAGATAATCCATGTGGATTTTTTGTCCTTTTTGTGTGTGTGTGTGTGTGTGTGAGATTAGGGGGGCCAGGAATGTTCATCCCTAAACTCTCCCTCCCTCTCTTTTATGCTATTCCCCTGCACTCACCGCAGAGCCAGATACTGAGAAGCACTAAGAAAGCAGGATCATCTCTTGCCCATTGGTCCTTCGTCTGTTTTCTGTAGTGAAAGTTCCTATAAACCCTCTGTGGTGAAGTAAACAGGTAAAGCATCTGCCAAAGAGCAAACTCGAAGTCCATCTGTCGGAAGTGGAAGAGCCTCCGCAGGTACTTGTAGCGTTTTGCCCCAGCTGTGTGCCTCGCAGCATCTCTGGGACTCAGCGCACCGTTGCCCTGGCTCCGAGAATTAACTGACGTGGTTGGCAGCATCTTGCTGAAGAAGGGATTTCGAAAAAGAGGCATTTGAAAATAAAATCACGCGACGCGGGCCACACCTGCGACACTGACGTTACGAACCCCCCCATCCCCCAACCCCGTGCAAGTACACACCGCGGCTGCGGGGGAGGCAGCTCTGCTCCCCGCACCGCCCCTCAGGCGGCCCCGCGACCTCGCCCCCGTCTCCTCAGCCCCACGGGGCCGCTCCCGGGAAGCGGCGGGCTCTCTCCGGGCAACCCCCCCCCACACACCTCTTCTGACGATCGCAAACGCCGTTCGAGGCCTTGACGGCCGACGGGCTTCACGGCAGGCGAAGGGCCGAGACGCGCGGCCAGGGGCAGGGGAGGGATGACCGGCCGTCCCCGATCGGCCTTCGGCCCACGCCAGCCCGCCATCGCCCGAAGGGACCCCCGCCGCCG
>NW_010972931.1:8112741-8113201 GCF_000737465.1 Haliaeetus leucocephalus
CCCCCCCCACCGCCCGGGCTCGCGCCACCGAGCTCCGCTCGCCTCTCCGCGCGCGGTGAGGGGGCGGGGCCTCACCTGCTGCCCCGGTCCGCGGCGCGGTGCGACCCCCCCCCTCCACCCACCCGCAGCTCTTCCGGCAACGTCCGCGGCGCAGGCGCTCCGGTTTCCTTCCCGGAATTGCCCCGCCCCTTCCTCCCCCCGCCGCCGGCGGAAGCTGTGGCAGAGTTCGGGGCGGCAAGATGGCGGCGGGCGCGGGTAGCGGTGCCTGAGTAGGCGGCAGCGAGGCGTAGAGCCGTCCTCGCCGCCATGCCCAAGTACTACGAGGATAAGGAGGAGGACGGGCGGGCCTGCGGGGGGGTGAGGGAGGACCTGCGGCAGTGCCTGCTGGAGAGCCCCTGCGTCCTGCAGGTGAGCGCTGCCGCCATCCCCGGGCCCGCGTCAGTGCTGCCGTACTCGCCTT
>NW_010972931.1:8113363-8125009 GCF_000737465.1 Haliaeetus leucocephalus
CGCCGAGTGAACCTTGTCTGAAGTGTTTTGGTGCCTCTTTGACAAGCTGCAGAAATCCACTAAGTCTTTAATCCTTTATTCTTCATCTAACAGGAAAAGAAAAGCCCCAAACAATGTTTGAGGGAAGGACACTGTAGGAGTTTGCAAGTGACATTTTTTGCATGTAAAAGATCAATGGTAAGTGTTTGTAGTGTTTTTTCTTCTGCTGGCAGCCTGGTTGCTTTCTGCCCTTTTCCCTGCTTTCTGAAGAAAACCTCTTAATCTCTTTAATTCGGTAGAACTGGTGTCATTAAGCAGAACAGGTCTTGCCTTTGAATTCCATTTAAAATATGGATGTTGTACACTGTTCTCAAGAAGAAAAAGTTGCGGAGTGTGAACAAGATGGAAAAAAGCATCTTTAAACTGGCTTCTTTAGGCTTAGCATGTGACACATAAATGAGGTCAGTTTTTCTGCCCCTTTTTTTTTTTTTTTTTAGTAAAGCTTTGTTTTAAACAGCATTAGTAGATCAGGTAGTTGTAAGATAAGATGTTGACAAGCTAATTTTTGTCTATGAATAAGGAACACTTAAGTGAAAAGAATGTCCTACTGAAAGAGATTTCCACTGTTGAAGCACCAGGCTCTTGCATTCATTAATTTTCTTGGAGGGCTTGAATTCATGGTAAAGAAGGGTTTGGGTTTTTATATGGTGAGCTGTCAAGTATGGTGATGAGAAGCCAGCTGTAAAAATGTAATTAGATAATGTTTCCCTGGTTTTGATAGGAGTTCCTTGTCTAGAAACACCGTGCTTGTGTTTCCATAACACTTAAAAAATAGTTAAGGTGTGGCAAAGATGGTTTTAAAACCTTCTAAGCATGGGTAGTGCAGGGCTCATTTTTATTTTTAGCTGATGTGATACATAATGAAGAATACACAGCTGCAACTGTACCTAAAATTTTTCTTCCATTCTGTATTTTTGCTTAAGTCATAGCAGCTTTTTGTACCTCTCCCATACAAACTGTATTAATCCATAAAGTGACAAATTATTATTTCTGTGGACAGGAAAAAATGCTGTGTATTTAGTGCTTGAAATACCTGTTTGATGCTGCAGTAGCAATATATGTATCTCCAGGTGATGGGCCTGTATTTCTGTCTGTAGATTGTTAAGGGAGCCTGATGAAACTTAAGTTTCATGTGGGAAGAGGCCTGGCTCTCATATGATTCTGTTTATCTGCTCCAAATTCTAAGGCTGAAGAATGGCATTTTTCTTGTCTTGTTAACTCTGTAAATTTCAATAATTGTGCTCTGCCAAATTTCTTACTTGGTATAATAGTGAGACTTAAAGAGTGTTTAAAAACAAGTTAGATGCTAAATGGAGATGTGATTTACAATATGCTAAAATCATTAGGGGTTTTTCCTAGATGCTGTTTTCTTTGTAAGGAAATACAGTCTCTTATCAGAGGAGTAAACTTTAGTACGCTTTAGATATTGAAGTGGGAACAAGGTTTAAAGTGGAAGCTGCTTGGTTATTGGACAAGCTGTGCCATCTTGCAGTTTAGTTCTTTACAAATTTTGCTGCAGTTCTGAATCCTGAAAGAGGGTTGGTTAAGGGAAGTAAAAGATATGTCCTCAATCTAGTATCTGAATATGGCTGAATTGCAGTCTGTAACTGCCATCTTCAAGACTACTATCTAAATTCAGGAGAATTCTCCCAAGGTCAAAGTATGTTTTTCTGCTGCACTGGGAAAGAACTTGCAATTTAGTTTCAGTAAGTGCGGCACCATAGCTGTTATTCTAGCTTTACTGCCATTTTTTGCCTTTCATTAAATGCTTTTTTGTAACAGCCAAGAAGAAATTTGCAGATTTTACAAGCTGAATATTATTTCAGTTTTTACTGATTTTTTTTTTTCAGACACTTGTTGTATTTAAGTTATCCCTGTCCTCACTGACATTTGCAGTGACTCCCACTTCAACCCAATCTGAATTTTCCTCCATCGGCTTGTCAGTTAAGTTTGGAGAAGCAGGTCTAAGTAGATTTACACTACCTTGTTTTCATGTGTTCCTTGCCATGCCACCGTGCTGTTCTGTCATTTGTGTTGTTACACTGTTTATTTCAGAACGCACAGGATGCTTATCACATAATTTTAATTTTGTGTGAGATTTAAGATAATACAACGTCTGTTTCCATGGAAGAGCTCTATGACTTGTTGGCTACATCACTGGTTTTCTTTACAGTGACTTCTGCTTTATTCTGTGCTTTTTTCTGATGTTACAAAGTGCCGAGATCGCACAAGCACTCTAAAGTATTTCTTTTGCAAAAGATATGGTTTTAATATATTGACTTAAATTTTCAGTTGGATACCAGAGCAAGATTCAGAGGAAGGAAGGGATACTGAAGTCTTCATGAAGAGACCCAGCCATGGGAAATCAGGTTTCATCAACGCTTTAGGCAAAACAGAGACTAAAGTAAGAAGATTGCATCTGCTGCATCCTTTCATGCAGTATTTTCATGGAAGGTATCTACTCCCGAGTATTCCGATAGGTTGACCTGGATATGCATTTAAATGTTTAAAAGAAGGCAGGCATAAAACTGCAAGTTCTGGCCAAAATGGGTACTTGTCACGCACTTGCAATAAAATATATAAAATCCAGATTAAGCTGCAGAAGTTATCATTGTGTTTTGAAGTGAGGCTGTCTTTTGTGGTTTTACTAACTCTGATCATGCTTTACTATGACAAATAATACAAGATATGGAACTGGGAGTTCACTCGACTGGTATCGCAGAGGATATACCTCAGGATAGAGCATTTCCCAGAGATGATGAGTTGACCAAGGCTGTGAAATGTAAGTGCAAGCTGCTTCCTACCTGGTAGGTTTGTTACCCAATAAACCTGCAGTAATAGGTAGGAGTGGCGATGTTTTTGCAGTCCCACGTATACAAGAATGGCATCTCTTTCCTCTTGCTACGAATTCCTTTTAACATGATGATTGATGTGTGTGGTTATTAGCACAGTCTAGTCTTGTTGGACAAGTAGTTTAAAATTTGGTTACTCTAAATTAAAAGATACCTGATTTATCTTTCAGTAATCTGTCTTCTTATTGTATTGACACAAGTCCAAGAGAACTATAGCATTATTCTAGTCGATGACTTGAAAGCTGCATGCTAGGGTGTAGCTAATTAGGTATCTTTGGATGGGTGAGGAAGGTGTTCCTCAGGCCAACAGTTAAGGAGACCATGGCTGCTATTGCTGCGTTCTGAAAGTATTTACACCAGTATTTAAGTTCCTCTGAGATGACCCTGTGTGATCCTTCTGTATTATTTTCCAAGCAAAAGTATAAATACTAATCCAAAAGTGTACAAACAAGGGATGATGCTATTGTGTTTATAGGAAGTCATGTTCCACAAATGTACTTTGTGAGCATTTTTCTTGCTTTTACGTTGTCACTTCTCTCTGAATTCTTTGGTTCACATTTATGGGTGTAAAATGTTCAAATTGCCATTCATATTCATTTAAATTGTAACTAGTTTCTGCTATGTGCTTCTTAAAACTTGCTCTTCCTTTAGAATTTTCTTGTGCTTAGTCAAATTTTATATAGTTTCATAAGTTATAAACCAGCTGCAGTGAAAAAGCAAAGAGATTAATAGAGGAAAATATTGTTTCGCTTTCCTTTGATCAAGGATGACGGTGGCAGATCTGTCTCCAGTATGACAGTGGTCTTCGAGACATAGGTAACATCGGTTAGTCTCTCTTGCCCCACCCTGGTAAGGAGGTGGGATTTAAGGGGGTAACAAGCATTAAATACTGCTTAAACCGTGACTGTGGTCAATATTTACTGATTCTGTTTAAGAACTTGTTTCTGAAGAATGTTTCTTTTTCCTTCCTTCAGTGTGTCTCTACCTCCTTCCCTGCCTTTTGAAGCCTTTAAAAAATAATTGGTAGTGTAGCTCTTACATGTGGAAACTCAAATAACTTCAGACAAGCTGATTATAAGCAAGGTTAGGCAATAGTGAGAGGGGAGAGAGTCACAGTAACTTCTTTTATTGCCTAAGCTTATAGCCATGCAGCTGATTTACTGCTGCGCTTTCCCGTCGCGACAATCTAGGAGAAACGACGTATCGCCAGGGACTTGCCCTGGGGAGAAACGGACCAACACAGATACTGTGGATCAAGCGATTTCTCCGTTTATTTGCTGCATAACATTCGGTTATATACCATAACCATGCGCAAGCCATCTACTGATTGGTTAACATGTGCTGTTCACGCACCTAAAGCAATAGTTTGATTGGATAAGGTCTTCTGATCACGCGAATGATTCCTCCTGTCTGTGTCTTGCCTGGTGTCCTGCTTTCAGTCACGTAGGCCCAACTTGTTCAGCTTTTTGTGCTTATTTCATCAAACTTTGTAGCAACAGTTAGCCTTCGCTATGTCCTTGAGGCCTGCTGCTTGCAGAGGCCTCTGGCTCACAGATTGAACAGTCCCATTGTGTCTCTCGTTCACTATGTGTCTATTCTTCTAATTATCCCACAATTTACATTTAGTCTGAACAGATGCATGCAACGCTTACAGTTTGTAAAATTGATGACTTCAGTGAATGAGTGCCTGTTGATTATTTAATTCTGTCTTAAGCAACTGCTCTGTGATCAAAGTACGTTTGCATTCCTTGTGTGTGTAGGATTTTATTTTTGCAATCATAAATCAACACCGATTTCACATTTTCATGTTCTGTTGATCATGTGAAAGCTAGTTCATTTGTTGGAGTGCTGTAAACATCCTTTGTTTTCCACAGCCTAGTTACCATATTGTCTCTTTACATACACTAAAATGATAAATTGATGTGCTGTCTATAAGAGTATTCTTAACTTAGCATTCTTAAGTTCAAAGTATTACTCACAAGCCTTCTCAATGGCGAAAAAAAAAATTAAAAAGGGTGTAAAAATAAATTTAAAGCCACTTGGCAGGTAATTAAATGTCAGGTAGAGAGAAGAGTGGGAATGGTACATGGTTTTGGTAGTCAAGGACTCTTCCATGGTCTGCCCTGCTGCAGGGGACTGTAGGCTTGTTCGTTCAGGTGATCTGTTCCTTTCTCAGCCGTAATCACTGAGCCTTACCTAATGGTGCTGCAGCAACTCCCTTTGGAAAGGAACAGGCACATAACAGATCATAGACAGATAACTAGTTAAAGTTATTTTTAGTAATTGGCTTGATCCAGTGAAGATCAAGTGTTAAAATTAAATGCAGTGTTTGCTATTGAACGTTTAAGGTTTTAATAATTAATTTAACAGAGTATGTGTATTATTTGATCCAATAGAATCTTAGTGCCAAAACTTCCTGATGGTTCGCTAAGCTATCTAGGACAGTATAAAAATACATATAATATGTATCAAAATACTGACTTGAGAGACTATCATTGTTCAGTTCCAATATTGTGTAACATAATATTCCTCTAAAAATTACTAATTATGTAATTGCTTTGGGACTTTGAACACTGTCCTACTTGAGAGCTATTAATGTTTCTTGTGTGAAAAAGAATTTGTCTCATTAATGGAAAGCCCTAAGTATTATAAATTTGTGTATATGATTACAGCTTTTTTCCTAATACACAAAATGTTTTTATTTGAATATATTGATATTTTTAAGTCTCATGCCTTGTGCTACACCACTGGCTTTTATTAGAAAGTACATATTTCTAGTCTATGGTAGATTTTGCAAGGTTGAACATGTAATATTTTTGAATCTGTCAAATTAGACTGCCGAGGACAAAAGGTCGAAATGGCACCAAAAGACTCTTACTGGTTTTAGAATCACAAATATATCCAGTGCTAATAATTTGTATTGAATAAGTACAGGATGCAGTTTGCAAGAACCTTTCACTGCTGCTCTAGTGTCTCCCATTTGTTTTACGTAGTGGCAGAGTCAAAGGGTGCTGAATGCTGTTGAGATTCACGTCACAGACTGTGGCTCTGTCAGTTAGAACCTGTCTATGTTACTGCCTCTAGTTTCATCAATTAACATGTTCTCTCCGTGGTCCAATCCTGCAAACAACTTTGTATTTACGTAGCTGTAAATACATATTGCAGAACTACTCACATGTTTATCATGACAAAAAAATAGGCCATAGTTATTTACTCTGGTTTGAAAATTCTTTAGGTTATTAACTCTGCTCTTTCAAGTTAGTATGAGGTGATAAGCATATTGTTTAAGCAGAATCTGTTTAACGAAGGCCTATGTGTACATATATTGAAAAGTGAGAGAAAGGGGTTGGCGTTTAACAAGTAGGCATGCATTTGTTATTTAAGTTATGCTGCTTAAAAGGAAAGACAAAGCATCTGTAAAAAAAACCCCAAAAACCACTTTTGAAAGCTTTTCTGCTTCCAGAATGTGTGCATTTGTATTACAAAGAGCTTCATTATTCACTGGTTGGCATAAGAAATTGGTTGTATGTTCTCTCTTCACTTCTAAGTTTCTGGGGAGTAGCAGGTTGGATGATACGCTTTTTTTCAAAGCAGACTTTAAAAATAATATTATTATTTCAGTGGAAGCCTGGAACAAACTAGACTGACACCTTCTGCTTATAAGAGCACTAAGTGAAGTCATCTTCTAAAAATGCAGCCATGGAATGTAGGTGGCAAGCAGTATCTGTTGTTTAAGACTTTTGTTGGAAAACTTAGAAACACAGAACTGCAACAGCTTTGTTGACATGATGAATTTCACAAGTACTCATGCTGCCTTAGCACTTGATATGTGGCCATTTAGAATATGTGTATTTATTCTAAATATGTATCTCATTGCCTAAAGCTGAAGAGCATGACAGAGTTCAATTACCATCATAAACTGTAGTTGACAATAGTAACCAGAAACCTTAAGATCCTTTCTCCTTTTTCCAAATGTGCATGATGCATTGTTTGTCTCTGGCATGGTTTTGCTGCAGATACCTGCAGAAAATTATTAACCAGTTATTTCTGTAAGTGGTACACTCCATGATGATTTGATATAGGAGGAAAATTCTGTAAACGTAGAGACATAGAGAGCAGCTTCTTGAAGTGGACTATGCTTTATTTTCAGGTTTTACAGTAGGTTAATAATGTCCTTAAACACTGAAAGAAGAAGAAGCAACAAGATTAGCATTTTAGTAGCTGTTTAATGATGTTGGTAGCAGGTGATATATTTCAAATAATAATGTATTTTAGTAGATAAACATTGACATTATTTTTTCTGTCAAGCTGTTGCGAAAATAGTGGTTTGGATTGCTGAAAGAATCACCGTCAAGGGTGTTAGCAAAAATGATTTAATAGGACTTTATAAAAGCGTGACTTCACAGAATTCAATGGCAAGGTTCACTCTATTACTTAATACATGGTTGAAATGTACTAGGGAAATCAAGTTAGAATCAAACTAGAATTATTTATACAGAGACCAAAGGCTCAAGAGAGAAATATATATAAAGGAAAATCGAGTTAGAATTGATTTTTCATGATTTGCACAGAAATTGGGGATGTAAAAAGGGAGGGGAGACCCTCCTGTTGAGTCACAAGGTTCAGAGAAGACCCCCTTGCTTTCTAAACTCCCGTTGGAGCTTAGGTGTGGCTGGATCCACTCCTAGTCTCAGACTTGGTCAACAGTTTATGTCTAAAGGAATTATGTGTCTAACAGCAGTCTGAGGTTCATTCAGAGTTTGAGGTGAATCACAGGATTTAGAAAAGGCAACACTTACGCTATGCTTGCTGTAGGATACTGGGGTTAATTCACACACACACGTGCACGCAGACGCTAAGAGAGATACCTACCTTTGCTTTGCTTTTATATATGTGTACTTGTTAAAAGTTCCCCTCGAGTTCAGTGAAAATATTCACATCAAATGTCTCGGCATTTTTCTCAGAGAGTTTGTGAGCTCTGAGAGGTGTCCCACTCAGAGGGAGATGCTGGATGCAGCCCACTGCAGTCCAGGAGAGCTCAAAGGGCCTCACTTGAGACCGCTGTTCATAGGTTCGCGAGATGATTGGCTTTAGTCATCAGCAAATTACTAGAATTCCAGTAGCACTGGTACCGTTTTCACATGAGCTACAATTCAGATAACGGAGGACTCCAAGGCTGTTGGGGAATGACTTAAGATTTGGATAAGGAAGGCTCCAAGGATGGCAGGGAACAACAAAAAACAGATAAGGGATGTTCCAAGGCTGTCAGGAGATGACTAATTTTCCTGCTTTTGTATCTCCGCCTCTGGTAGGCAACAGGAGTCCTTGGTACGGTCAGTGCTGCTCCTCACCTTAGCTGTGCAAGAGTTCCTGGTACAGTCAAGGGGTGCTTAACGGCCCAACTCATTACACAAATGCTAAGGCCTAACGGGAGTTCCTGAGATCATAGAGCAGCCCAGGAGAGGGGCCACACAAGCTGGGGTTGGTTTGTCCTGATGAAAGCTTTCATGTGCCATATTCTTTCTTTGCCTGTAGGTACTAATGGGCTGCAGTGAAATGGGAGTAAGTTCTTAGATTTAGTAACAGAGGAAATAATACAAGTGCATCTCTGTGACTTAGAACAAGATATCCCAAACTATTTTTGCAATATTGTTAGTATTACTTTAAAAGGAGCTAGACAAAAATAGCAAATACAGAAATTGGCTCGTCATGCGTAAGTTCTAATGATAAGCTGTGCTACTGTAAAATTGTATTGTGTTGTCCTTCATTATCATGAAGGATGAGGAATATAGACTTTTTCTGCCAATTTATGGCAGGAATTTTTGAGGCTTTTTTGGTGGGGGAAGTTTTGAAGTCTTTCTGGTACGTATGTCACAGAGGTCTAATATTTGTTAGATATTGCTTGTCTCAGGCTTTTGATTCTGTATCAGCCATACCTCTTTAATGGATACAGCAGGATCGTTTCTGGAAATCTGAGTGGGAAGAAATCTGTTACAGGTCGTCAGATCGCTGGCGTACTGAGGAAGATGAGGGTAAAGAGACAGTGTGCTGAGGGGATTGATTATCAGATGTGTAAAATTTTGTATTGCTCAATATAAAGGCAGAAACTACCTAAACCCCCTTTATCAGCTGAGACTGGATGTCCAGTGAAGTGTCCCTTCCTGCTTTATATTAGCATTTAAGGTAAGAGAGTTTGACACCCTTCATCTAGTCTGACCTCCTGTGAAGGTTTTTATGCTAGAGAAAGGCATTGGCTCTTGAAAAAGGTGTAAAATATAATCTGTGTTTTGATAGTATATTTCAATAGCTGGTAATCCCTCTGTTAAAAGTGCATGTCTATCTTGTGATTAGAATTTGACTTCAGCTTTCACTTACAGGGGAAGGAGAGGGGATGGCTCTGCAAAAGAGGTCAGTAGTATCTTGTATTTTCCTGCTGGGAATGCATTTAAACTAAAAAAAAAAAAAATAAAAAAAATGTGCTCTTAATATTTTTTTTATGAAATGCATGGATTGACAGCCTAAAATCTTGTGTTATGCCTGTCTTCCTTAGTCCCCTCACGAATTTCTGATTTTCTTTTAAGAAGAAGATAAACCCCTGTTAAGGGTTTTTTCCAGTGATCTACATATGGGTAAAATCCCCTCTTTCTTTGTACAGTATTGATGGTACTTCCGGGATGCATGTCACATTTTGTCACAGTGTTAAATTGGGATCTTGTGTTCAATTCCTTGTCCCTTATGACCCTGATGCCTTTTTCAGTGTCAGTAGTTTGTCAGTCTGCTGTTTTCCCAGTGTTCAAGGTATGGCTTTGTATTCCTTTCCTGGATGCATAACCTGAGATTTGGCTATTAAAAAAAAAAAAAATTTTTTTGAACAGTATGCTTTATCGCCTGTTCCACAACTCTTTATGTGATGGCCCAGTTCTTTTGTTCACCATAGTGCCAGCTTTTGTGTTGTCCGCAAATACAGTCAGCAGTGAGTTTATACATGCTTCCACAACTTTGAGGAAAATGTTGAAAAGTCTTAAACCTGGTAATGGTTCCAGGGCAGCTCTCCAAGTACCTCTACTCAAATACAACTTCCCTTTGACATTTAGTTTTTGAGGTTTGTTACTTAGGTTTTCTTAATCGAACAAATGTATAATCTTACCAAAAAATAGGTAAATGAAAAACCTGCCTACCCTATCCATTCCTGCCCTGCTGGCTTTTCTCTTATTTTGACCTGGGTAACTCAGACTGCTCTGCCTATAAATAACATGGTGGTTCTCCATATACTCCTTTGACGCTGGTGCAACATGAGTGCCCTTCTGGTCTGTTGGGTTTTGGTGCTGTTTCGATTGCTGATGCCAAGTGAACATCAGTAGTAAACAGCATTCTTCCAGGATCCTTGGTGGGGAGTTGTCTAAGCCTGCTGTTTTTAAAGGTCGTATTTTGGTTGATTATGATTAAAATTGTCATCAGCTACAAATAAACTACGATGTTTTGCGCTTCGTAACCCCGTCGAACTCTGTATTCAAATTGAATGGTGCTAGTGACAGTGTCTACTTGCTTTCTAGCCCGTTCTGGCCAAGTATGTTTAGTATTTTTATGACAGGATGGCTTTAAACTTGCATGGTATGCAGAGGAACTCCTATTTTCTGTCTCCTTTTTGTATAAAAATATGGCATGTTTCGTTAGCTTTGTGCTAAACTATGACGAAAGACACATGTTAAAAATCACATATGTTTGACTAGGCATTGAAAATGCCTCTTCTCTGTAAGTTCTGTGTGATATTGAAGCAGAAGTGCTTGTGTGGAATTTCACCAATGACAGGTGGAAAGAAAAATGAAAAATTCAAGCTGCATATCCCAGCTTCTCCATCCAAATTTGGATCATATTGAGAACTTGAGCTGGCGGCTTCTGGCACTGGGGAGCTGCAACGGGCAAATTAGAATTCTTACACTAGAGTGGTGTTGGGACTGACTCAGCTGGTATTTGGCAGCGGTTCTCTGCAGATCATGCACAGTTGGCTAGAGGCATCCGGACGAGTGTGTCTGTGTGTTTCTCACTAATTTGCCGCTTCAGTGCGTTTCCTGCGTGTGGGAGCCCCTCGCGTACCTCCTGGTTGTTCCCACAGGGCAGCTTGTGCGTAACCTGTCTTCTCCTTGGCATTTGTGCACCGTCTAAAAATAATAGAACGAGCCAGAGCTGGACTGTGACCTCCTCTTACATTCTTTCAAATTACACTTGACACTGCCCGAGCAAGTTAAATCTCTTATTGATAGCAGCGTGGTGTAGGAATTGATTAGGAAATGGAACCCAGACTCCAGCTATACGGCAGTTTTGGCAAGGGTAGCTGGCTTAGCCAGCTCTTGAGCAACTTCAGGCGTGGGCAATGAGTAAGGATGAAGGGATGCTTTTATTAGAAGAGAAAAAATTGGATTATTATCTCCAATTCTTTAGCCCAAGCTTTGCAGCTGCCCTGCGGGTACTTCTCAGGCCCATGACATCTTCTTTCTCGAAATCCCCAATGCCCGGCGGCGGATGGTGATACAAGAGAGAATCCCGGTTTCTGCGTATTTTTGTGCATCCCTCGGAGATGACAAAGCAGGAATAACCGGGCGCCCGGCTCGCGGGCCGGCGGGCGAGCCTCGGCTGACCGGAGGAGCCACGCTGAAAACGGCCTCGCGTCGGCCCGGCGGGCGGGCGATGCCAGCCGTGCCGCGGCCGCGCCTTCCTCCCCTCCCGGTCGCTCGCCGCCCTCGCCTGCCTTCCCCAC